>NW_025728336.1:0-52034 GCF_021461385.2 Schistocerca piceifrons | reverse complement strand
ATGGTGACCGATGCAGCAATATCCCCTTGGAGACAAGTCGGCTGGAGGACGATGTATTGATTCTGGACGTAATTTGAGTGTTCCATCGTCATTAGGAGGCCCTGAACGTTAAAATTAACAATCAGTTTAGCGTCGGATTCGAAAAAGTAGACTCACAGGAGAACGACCATAAGGTGCCCGAGGCAGCAATAGACCCTTGGAGACAAGTCGGCTGAATGACGATGTATTGAAACTAGACGCAATTTGAGTGTTCCATCGTCATTAGGAGGCCATTAACATTACAATTAAGCATCAGTTATGCGTCGGATTCGAAAATCTAGACTCACAGGAGACAGATCATAAGTTAACCGAGGCAGCAATATCCCCTTGTAGATAAGTCGGCTGGAGGACGATGTATTGAATCTCGACGCAATTTGAGTGTTGCATCGTCATTAGGAGGCGCTGAACGTTACACTTAACTATCAGTTTTGGGTCGGATACGAAAATCTAGAGTCATAGGAGACGGACCATATGTTGCCCGAGGCAGCAATATCCGCTTGGAGACAAGTCGGCTGGAGGACGATGTATTGAATTTCGACGCAATTTGAGTGTTCCATCGTCATTAGGAGGCCCTGAGCTTTACAATTAACTATCAGTTTTGCGTCGGATTCGAAAATCTAGACTCTGAGGAGAACGACCATAAGGAGCTCGAGGCAGCAATAGACCCTTGGAGACAAGTCGGCTGGAGGTCGATATATTGCATCTCGACGCAATTTGAGTGTTCCATCGTCATTAGAGTCCCTGAACGTTACAATTAAGCACCAGTTATGCGTCGGAATCGAAAATCTAGACTCACAGGAGACGGATCATAAGTTGCTCGAGGCAGCAATATCCCCTTGTAGACAAGTCGGCTGGAAAACGATGTATTGAATCTCGAAGCAATTTTAGTGTTGCATCGTCATTAGGAGGCGCTGAACGTTACAGTTAACTATCAGTTTTGGGTCGGATACGAAAATCTAGAGTCATAGGAGACCTACCATATGGTGCCCGAGGCAGCAATATCCCCTTGAAGACAAGTCGACTGGAGGACGATGTATTGAAACTAGACGCAATTTGAGTGTTCCATCGTCATTGGAGGCCCTGAGCTTTACAATTAACTATCAGTTTTGCGTCGGATTCGAAAATCTAGACTCTGAGGAGAACGACCATAAGGAGCTCGAGGCAGCAATAGACCCTTGGAGACAAGTCGGCTGGAGGTCGATATATTGCATCTCGACGCAATTTGAGTGTTCCATCGTCATTAGAGTCCCTGAACGTTACAATTAACTATCAGTTTTGCGTCGGTTTCGAAAACCTAGACTCACAGGAGAACCACCATAAGGCGCCAGAGGCAGCAATAAACCCTTGGAGACAAGTCGGCTGAATGACGATGTATTGAATCTCGACAAAATTTTAGTGTTCCATTGTCGTTAGGAGGCGCTGAACGTTACAATTAACTATCAGCAATGCGTCGGATTCGAAAATCTAGACTCACAGGAGAACGACCTTAAGGTGCCCGAGGCAGCAATAGACCCTTGGAGACTAGTCGGCTGGAGGACGATGTATTGAATCTTGACGCAATTTGAGTGTTCCATCGTAATGAGGAGGCGCTGAACGTTACAATTAACAATCAGTTTAGGGTCGGATTCGAAAAAGTAGACTCACAGGAGAACGACACTAAGGTGCCCGAGGCAGCAATAGACCCTTCGAGACAAGTCGGCTGAATGGCGATGTATTGAAACTAGACGCAATTTGAGTGTTCCATCGTCAATAGGAGGCCATTAACATTACAATTAAGTATCAGTTATGCGTCGGATACGAAAATGTAGACTCACAGGAGAACGACCATAAGGTGCCCGAGGCAGCAATAGACCCTTGGAGACAAGTCGGCTGGAGGTCGATGTATTGCATCTCGACGCAATTTGAGTGTTCCATCGACAATAGGTGGTGAAGAACGTTACAATTAACTGTCAGCTTTGCGTCGGATTCGAAAATCTAGACTCACAGGAGAACGACTATAAGGTGCCCGACGCAGCAATACACCCTTGGAGACAAGTCGGCTGGAGGACGATGTATTGAATCTCGACGCAATTTTAGTGTTGATTCGCCATTAGGAGGCGCTGAACGTTACAATTAACATTCAGTTTTGCGTCGGATACGAAAATCTAGACTCACAGGAGAACGGCCATAAGGTGCCCGGGGCAGCAATTGACCCTTGGAGACAAGACGGCTGAATGACGATGTATTGAATCTCGACGCAATTTGAGTGTTCCATCGTCATTACGAGGCACTGAACGTTACAATTAACTGTCAGTTTTGCGTCGGATACGAAATGTAGACTCTCAGGAGACGTATCTTGTGGTGACTGATGCAGCAATATCCCCTTGGAGACAAGTCGGCTGGAGGACGATGTATTGATTCTGGACGTAATTTGAGTGTTCCATCGTCATTAGGAGGCCCTGAACGTTAAAATTAACAATCAGTTTAGCGTGGGATTCGAAAAAGTAGACTCACAGGAGAACGACCATAAGGTGCCCGAGGCAGCAATAGACCCATGGAGACAAGTCGGCTGAATGACGATGTATTGAAACTAGACGCAATTTGAGTGTTCCATCGTCATTAGGAGGCCATTAACATTACAATTAAGCATCAGTTATGCATCGGATTCGAAAATCTAGACTCACAGGAGATGGAGCATAAGTTGCCCGAGGCAGCAATATCCCCTTGTAGATAGGTCGGCTGGAGGACGATGTATTGAATCTCGACGCAATTTGAGTGTTGCATCGTCATTAGCAGGCGCTGAACGTTACAATTAACAATCAGTTTTGGGTCGGATACGAAAATCTAGAGTCATAGGAGACGGACCATATAGTGCCCGAGGCAGCAATATGCGCTTGGAGACAAGTCGGCTGGAGGACGATGTATTGAATCTCGACGTAATTTGAGTGTTCCATCGTCATTAGGAGGCCCTGAGCTTTACAATTAACTATCAGTTTTGCGTCGGATTCGAAAATCTAGACTCTGAGGAGAACGACCATAAGGTGCTCGAGGCAGCAATAGACCCTTGGAGACAAGTCGGCTGGAGGTCGATATATTGCATCTCGACGCAATTTGAGTGTTCCATCGTCATTAGAGTCCCTGAACGTTACAATTAACTATCAGTTTTGCGTCGGTTTCGAAAACCTAGACTCACAGGAGAACCACCATAAGGCGCCAGAGGCAGCAATAAACCCTTGGAGACAAGTCGGCTGAATGACGATGTATTGAATCTCGACAAAATTTTAGTGTTCCATTGTCGTTAGGAGGCGCTGAACGTTACAATTAACTATCAGCAATGCGTCGGATTCGAAAATCTAGACTCACACGAGAACGACCTTAAGGTGCCCGAGGCAGCAATAGACCCTTCGAGACAAGTCGGCTGAATGGCGACGTATTGAAACTAGACGCAATTTGAGTGTTCCATCGTAAATAGGAGGCCATTAACATTACAACTAAGTATCAGTTATGCGTTGGATTCGAAAATGTAGACTCACAGGAGAACGACCATAAGGTGCCCGAGGCAGCAATAGACCCTTGGAGACAAGTCGGCTAGAGGTCGATGTATTGCATCTCGACGTAATTTGAAGCGTTCCATCGTCATTAGGAGGTCAAGAACGTTACAATTAACGGTCAGCTTTGCGTCGGATTCGAATATCTAGACTCACAGGAGAACCAGCATAAGGTGCCAGAGGCAGCAATAGACCCTTGGAGGCAAGTCGGCTGAAGGACGATGTATTGAATCTCGGCGCAATTTGAGTGTTCCAGCGTCATTAGCAGGCCCTGAACGTTACAATTAACAATCAGTTTAGCGTCGGATTCGAAAAAGTAGACTCACAGGAGAACGACCATAAGGTGCCCGAGGCAGCAATAGACCCTTGGAGACAAGTCGGCTGAATGACGATGTATTGAAACTAGACGCAATTTGAGTGTTCCATCGTCATTAGGAGGCCATTAACATTACAATTAAGCATCAGTTATGCGTCGGATTCGAAAATCTAGACTCACAGGAGACAGATCATAAGTTAACCGAGGCAGCAATATCCCCTTGTAGATAAGTCGGCTGGAGGACGATGTATTGAATCTCGACGCAATTTGAGTGTTGCATCGTCATTAGGAGGCGCTGAACGTTACACTTAACTATCAGTTTTGGGTCGGATACGAAAATCTAGAGTCATAGGAGACGGACCATATGTTGCCCGAGGCAGCAATATCCGCTTGGAGACAAGTCGGCTGGAGGACGATGTATTGAATTTCGACGCAATTTGAGTGTACCATCGTCATTAGGAGGCCATTAACATTACAATTAAGCACCAGTTATGCGTCGGAATCGAAAATCTAGACTCACAGGAGACGGATCATAAGTTGCTCGAGGCAGCAATATCCCCTTGTAGACAAGTCGGCTGGAAAACGATGTATTGAATCTCGAAGCAATTTTAGTGTTGCATCGTCATTAGGAGGCGCTGAACGTTACAGTTAACTATCAGTTTTGGGTCGGATACGAAAATCTAGAGTCATAGGAGACCTACCATATGGTGCCCGAGGCAGCAATATCCCCTTGAAGACAAGTCGACTGGAGGACGATGTATTGAAACTAGACGCAATTTGAGTGTTCCATCGTCATTGGGAGGCCCTGAGCTTTACAATTAACTATCAGTTTTGCGTCGGATTCGAAAATCTAGACTCTGAGGAGAACGACCATAAGGTGCTCGAGGCAGCAATAGACCCTTGGAGACAAGTCGGCTGGAGGTCGATATATTGCATCTCGACGCAATTTGAGTGTTCCATCGTCATTAGAGTCCCTGAACGTTACAATTAACTATCAGTTTTGCGTCGGTTTCGAAAACCTAGACTCACAGGAGAACCACCATAAGGCGCCAGAGGCAGCAATAAACCCTTGGAGACAAGTTGGCTGAATGACGATGTATTGAATCTCGACAAAATTTTAGTGTTCCATTGTCGTTAGGAGGCGCTGAACGTTACAATTAACTATCAGCAATGCGTCGGATTCGAAAATCTAGACTCACAGGAGAACGACCTTAAGGTGCCCGAGGCAGCAATAGACCCTTGGAGACTAGTCGGCTGGAGGACGATGTATTGAATCTTGACGCAATTTGAGTGTTCCATCGTAATGAGGAGGCGCTGAACGTTACAATTAACAATCAGTTTAGGGTCGGATTCGAAAAAGTAGACTCACAGGAGAACGACACTAAGGTGCCCGAGGCAGCAATAGACCCTTCGAGACAAGTCGGCTGAATGGCGATGTATTGAAACTAGACGCAATTTGAGTGTTCCATCGTCAATAGGAGGCCATTAACATTACAATTAAGTATCAGTTATGCGTCGGATACGAAAATGTAGACTCACAGGAGAACGACCATAAGGTGCCCGAGGCAGCAATAGACCCTTGGAGACAAGTCGGCTGGAGGTCGATGTATTGCATCTCGACGCAATTTGAGTGTTCCATCGACAATAGGTGGTGAAGAACGTTACAATTAACTGTCAGCTTTGCGTCGGATTCGAAAATCTAGACTCACAGGAGAACGACTATAAGGTGCCCGACGCAGCAATACACCCTTGGAGACAAGTCGGCTGGAGGACGATGTATTGAATCTCGACGCAATTTTAGTGTTGATTCGCCATTAGGAGGCGCTGAACGTTACAATTAACATTCAGTTTTGCGTCGGATACGAAAATCTAGACTCACAGGAGAACGGCCATAAGGTGCCCGGGGCAGCAATTGACCCTTGGAGACAAGACGGCTGAATGACGATGTATTGAATCTCGACGCAATTTGAGTGTTCCATCGTCATTACGAGGCACTGAACGTTACAATTAACTGTCAGTTTTGCGTCGGATACGAAAATGTAGACTCTCAGGAGACGTATCTTGTGGTGACTGATGCAGCAATATCCCCTTGGAGACAAGTCGGCTGGAGGACGATGTATTGATTCTGGACGTAATTTGAGTGTTCCATCGTCATTAGGAGGCCCTGAACGTTAAAATTAACAATCAGTTTAGCGTGGGATTCGAAAAGTAGACTCACAGGAGAACGACCATAAGGTGCCCGAGGCAGCAATAGACCCATGGAGACAAGTCGGCTGAATGACGATGTATTGAAACTAGACGCAATTTGAGTGTTCCATCGTCATTAGGAGGCCATTAACATTACAATTAAGCATCAGTTATGCATCGGATTCGAAAATCTAGACTCACAGGAGATGGAGCATAAGTTGCCCGAGGCAGCAATATCCCCTTGTAGATAGGTCGGCTGGAGGACGATGTATTGAATCTCGACGCAATTTGAGTGTTGCATCGTAATTAGCAGGCGCTGAACGTTACAATTAACAATCAGTTTTGGGTCGGATACGAAAATCTAGAGTCATAGAAGACGGACCATATAGTGCCCGAGGCAGCAATATGCGCTTGGAGACAAGTCGGCTGGAGGACGATGTATTGAATCTCGACGTAATTTGAGTGTTCCATCGTCATTAGGAGGCCCTGAGCTTTACAATTAACTATCAGTTTTGCGTCGGATTCGAAAATCTAGACTCTGAGGAGAACGACCATAAGGTGCTCGAGGCAGCAATAGACCCTTGGAGACAAGTCGGCTGGAGGTCGATATATTGCATCTCGACGCAATTTGAGTGTTCCATCGTCATTAGAGTCCCCTGAACGTTACAATTAACTATCAGTTTTGCGTCGGTTTCGAAAACCTAGACTCACAGGAGAACCACCATAAGGCGCCAGAGGCAGCAATAAACCCTTGGAGACAAGTCGGCTGAATGACGATGTATTGAATCTCGACAAAATTTTAGTGTTCCATTGTCGTTAGGAGGCGCTGAACGTTACAATTAACTATCAGCAATGCGTCGGATTCGAAAATCTAGACTCACACGAGAACGACCTTAAGGTGCCCGAGGCAGCAATAGACCCTTCGAGACAAGTCGGCTGAATGGCGACGTATTGAAACTAGACGCAATTTGAGTGTTCCATCGTCAATAGGAGGCCATTAACATTACAACTAAGTATCAGTTATGCGTTGGATTCGAAAATGTAGACTCACAGGAGAACGACCATAAGGTGCCCGAGGCAGCAATAGACCCTTGGAGACAAGTCGGCTAGAGGTCGATGTATTGCATCTCGACGTAATTTGAGCGTTTCCATCGTCATTAGGAGGTCAAGAACGTTACAATTAACGGTCAGCTTTGCGTCGGATTCGAATATCTAGACTCACAGGAGAACCAGCATAAGGTGCCAGAGGCAGCAATAGACCCTTGGAGGCAAGTCGGCTGAAGGACGATGTATTGAATCTCGGCGCAATTTGAGTGTTCCAGCGTCATTAGCAGGCCCTGAACGTTACAATTAACAATCAGTTTAGCGTCGGATTCGAAAAAGTAGACTCACAGGAGAACGACCATAAGGTGCCCGAGGCAGCAATAGACCCTTCGAGACAAGTCGGGCTGAATGGCGATGTATTGAAACTAGACGCAATTTGAGTGTTCCATCGTCAATAGGAGGCCATTAACATTACAATTAAGTATCAGTTATGCGTCGGATTCGAAAATGTAGACTCACAGGAGAACGACCATAAGGTGCCCGAGGCAGCAATAGACTCTTGGAGACAAGTCGGCTGGAGGTCGATGTATTGCTTCTCGACGCAATTTGAGTGTTCCATCGTCAATAGGTGGTGAAGAACGTTACAATTAACTGTCAGCTTTGCGTCGGATTCGAAAATCTAGACTCACAGGAGAACGACCATACGGTGCCCGACGCAGCAATACACCCTTGGAGACAAGTCGGCTGGAGGACGATGTATTGAATCTCGACGCAATTTTAGTGTTGATTCGCCATTAGGAGGCGCTGAACCTTACAATTAACTATCAGTTTTGCGTCGGATACGAAAATCTAGACTCACAGGAGAACGGCCATAAGGTGCCCGGGGCAGCAATAGAACCTTGGAGAGAAGTCGGCTAAATGATGATGTATTGAAACTAGACGCAATTTGTGTGTTCCATCGTCATTAGGAGGCAATTAACATTACAATTAAGCATCAGTTATGCGTCGGATTCGAAAATCCAGACTCACAGGGGACGGATCATAAGTTGCCCGAGGCAGCAATATCCCCTTGTAGATAAGTCGGCTGGAGGACGACGTATTGAATCTCGACGCAATTTGAGTGTTGCATCGTCATTAGGAGGCGCTGAACGTTACACTTAACTATCAGTTTTGGGTCGGATACGAAAATCTAGAGTCATAGGAGACGGACCATATGGTGCCCGAGGCAGCAATATCCGCTTGGAGACAAGTCGGCTGGAGGACGATGTATTGAATCTCGACGTAATTTGAGTGCTCCATCGTCATTAGGAGGCCCTGAGCTTTACAATTAACTATCAGTTTTGCGTCGGATTCGAAAATCTAGACTCACAGGGGAACGACCTTAAGGTGCCCGACGCAGCAATACACCCTTGGAGACAAGTCGGCTGGAGGACGATGTATTGAATCTCGACGCAATTTGAGTGTTGATTCGCCATTAGGAGGCGCTGAACGTTACAATTAACTATCATTTTTGCGTCGGATACGAATCATATGGTGACCGATGCAGCAATATCCCCTTGGAGACAAGTCGGCTGGAGGACGATGTATTGATTCTGGACGTAATTTGAGTGTTCCATCGTCATTAGGAGGCCCTGAACGTTAAAATTAACAATCAGTTTAGCGTCGGATTCGAAAAAGTAGACTCACAGGAGAACGACCATAAGGTGCCCGAGGCAGCAATAGACCCTTGGAGACAAGTCGGCTGAATGACGATGTATTGAAACTAGACGCAATTTGAGTGTTCCATCGTCATTAGGAGGCCATTAACATTACATTTAAGCATCAGTTATGCGTCGGATTCGAAAATCTAGACTCACAGGAGACGGATCATAAGTTGCTCGAGGCAGCAATATCCCCTTGTAGATAAGTCGGCTGGAAAACGATGTATTGAATCTCGACGCAATTTTAGTGTTGCATCGTCATTAGGAGGCGCTGAACGTTACAGTTAACTATCAGTTTTGGGTCGGATACGAAAATCTAGAGTCATAGGAGACCTACCTTATGGTGCCCGCGGCAGCAATATCCCCTTGAAGACAAGTCGACTGGAGGACGATGTATTGAAACTAGACGCAATTTGAGTGTTCCATCGTCATTAGGAGGCCCTGAGCTTTACAATTAACTATCAGTTTTGCGTCGGTTTCGAAAACCTAGACTCACAGGAGAACCACCATAAGGCGCCAGAGGCAGCAATAAACCCTTGGAGACAAGTCGGCTGAATGACGATGTATTGAATCTCGACAAAATTTTAGTGTTCCATTGTCGTTAGGAGGCGCTGAACGTTACAATTAACTATTAGCAATGCGTCGGATTCGAAAATCTAGACTCACAGGAGAACGACCTTAAGGTGCCCGAGGCAGCAATAGACCCTTGGAGACTAGTCGGCTGGAGGACGATGTATTCAATCTTGACGCAATTTGAGTGTTCCATCGTAATTAGGAGGCGCTGAACGTTACAATTAACAATCAGTTTAGGGTCGGATTCGAAAAAGTAGACTCACAGGAGAACGACACTAAGGTGCCCGAGGCAGCAATAGACCCTTCGAGACAAGTCGGCTGAATGGCGATGTATTGAAACTAGACGCAATTTGAGTGTTCCATCGTCAATAGGAGGCCATTGACATTACAATTAAGTATCAGTTATGCGTCGGATACGAAAATGTAGACTCACAGGAGAACGACCATAAGGTGCCCGAGGCAGCAATAGACCCTTGGAGACAAGTCGGCTGGAGGTCGATGTATTGCATCTCGACGCAATTTGAGTGTTCCATCAACAATAGGTGGTGAAGAACATTACAATTAACTGTCAGCTTTGCGTCGGATTCGAAAATCTAGACTCACAGGAGAACGACTATAAGGTGCCCGACGCAGCAATACACCCTTGGAGACAAGTCGGCTGGAGGACGATGTATTGAATCTCGACGCAATTTTAGTGTTGATTCGCCATTAGGAGGCGCTGAACCTTACAATTAACTATCAGTTTTGCGTCGGATACGAAAATCTAGACTCACAGGAGAACGGCCATAAGGTGCCCGGGGCAGCAATTGACCCTTGGAGACAAGTCGGCTGAATGACGATGTATTGAATCTCGACGCAATTTGAGTGTTCCATCGTCATAACGAGGCGTTGAACGTTACAATTAACTATCAGTTTTGCGTCGGATACGAATCATATGGTGACCGATGCAGCAAAACCCCCTTGGAGACAAGTCGGCTGGAGGACGATGTATTGATTCTGGACGTAATTTGAGTGTTCCATCGTCATTAGGAGGCCCTGAACGTTAAAATTAACAATCAGTTTAGCGTCGGATTCGAAAAAGTAGACTCACAGGAGAACGACCATAAGGAGCCCGAGGCAGCAATAGAACCTTGGAGAGAAGTCGGCTGAATGATGATGTATTGAAACTAGACGCAATTTGTGTGTTCCATCGTCATTAGGAGGCCATTAACATTACAATTAAGCATCAGTTATGCGTCGGATTCGAAAATCTAGACTCACAGGAGACGGATCATAAGTTGCCCGAGGCAGCAATATCCCCTTGTAGATAAGTCGGCTGGAGGACGACGTATTGAATCTCGACGCAATTTAAGTGTTGCATCGTCATTAGGAGGCGCTGAACGTTACACTTAACTATCAGTTTTGGGTCGGATACGATAATCTAGAGTCATAGGAGACGGACCATATGGTGCCCGAGGCAGCAATATCCGCTTGGAGACAAGTCGGCTGGAGGACGATGTATTGAATCTCGACGTAAATTGAGTGTTCCATCGTCATTAGGAGGCCCTGAGCTTTACAATTAACTATCAGTAATGCGTCGGATTCGAAAATCTAGACTCACAGGAGAACGACCTTAAGGTGCCCGAGGCAGCAATAGACCCTTAGAGACTAGTCGGCTGGAGGACGATGTATTGAATCTCGACGCAATTTGAGTGTTCCATCGTCATTAGGAGGCGCTGAACGTTACAATTACCAATCAGTTTAGCGTCGGATTCGAAAAAGTAGACTTACAGGAGAACATACATAAGGTGCCCGAGGCAGCAATAGACCTTTCGAGACAAGGCGGCTGAATGGCGATGTATTGAAACTAGACGCAATTTGAGTGTTCCATCGTCAATAGGAGGTCATTAACATTACAATTAAGTATCAGTTATGCGTCGGATTCGAAAATCTAGACTCACAGGAGAGGGATCATAAGTTGGCCGAGGCAGCAATATCCCCTTGTAGATAAGTCGGCTGGAGGACGATGTATTGAATCTCGACGGAATTTGAGTGTTCCATCGTCATTAGGAGTCCCTGATGTTACAATTAACAATCAGTTTTGCGTCGGTTTCGAAAACCTAGACTAACAGGAGAACCACCATAAGGCGCCCGAGGCAGCAATAAACCCTTGGATACAAGTCGACTGATGGACGATGTATTGAATCTCGACGCAATTTGAGAGTTGCAAAGTCATTAGGAGGCATTGAACGGTACAATTAACTAGCAGTTTCGCGTCGGATTCGAAAATGTAGACTCACAGGAGATGGACCAAATGGTGCCCAAGGCAGCGATATCCCCTTGGAGGCAAGACGGCTGGAGGACATGTATTGAATCTCGACGCAATTTGAGTGTTCCATCTTCGATAGGAGGCCCTGAACGTTACAATTAACTATCAGCAATGCGTCGGATTCGAAAATCTAGACTCACAGGAGAACGACCTAAAGGTGCCCGAGGCAGCAATAGACACTTGGAGACTAGTCGGCTGGAGCACAATGTATTGAATCTCGACGCAATTTGAATGTTCCATATTCGTTAGGAGGCCCTGAACGTTACAATTAACAATCAGTTTTTCGTCTGATTTGCAAATTTAGACTCACTGGAGAACGACGATAATGTGCCCGAGGCAGCAATAGACCCTTGGAGACAAGTCGGCTGAATGACGATGTATTTAATCTCGACGCAATTTGAGTGTTCCATCGTCATTAGGAGGCGCTGAACATTACAATTAACTATCAGTTATGCGTCGGATTCGAAAAAGTAGACTCACAGGAGAACGACCATAAGATGCCCGAGGCAGCAATAGATCCTTGGAGTCAAGTCGGCTGGAGGACGATGTATTGAATTTCGACGCAATTTGAGTGTTCCATCGTCATTAGGAGGTCAAGAACGTTAGAATTAACTAACAGATTTGCGTTGGATTCGAAAATCTAGACTCACAGGAGAACCACCATAAGGTGCCAGAGGCAGCAATAGACTCTTGGAGGCAGGTCGGCTGAAGAACGATGTTTTGAATCTCGGCGCATTTTGAGTGTTCCAGCGTCATTAGCAGGCTCTGAGCGTTACAATTAACTAGCAGTTTCGCGTCGGATCCGAAAATCTTGACTCACAGGAACGGCCCATATGGTGCCCAAGGCAGCAATATACCCTTGGAGACAAGTCGGCTCGAGGACGATGTATTGAGTCTCGATGCAGTTTGAGTGTTCCATCGTCATTAGGAGGCGCTGAACATTATAATTAACTATCAGTTTTGCGTCGGATACGAAAATCTAGACGCACAGGAGACGAATCATATGGTGACCGAGGCACCAATATCCCCTTGAAGACAAGTCGACTGAAGGACGATGTATTGAAACTAGACGCAATTTGAGTGTTCCATCGTCAATAGGAGGCCATTAACTTTACAATTAAGGATCAGTTATGCGTCGGATTCGAAAATCTACTCACAGGAGACGGATCATAAGTTGCCTGTGGCGGCAATATCCCCTGGTAGATAAGTCGGCTGGAGGACGATGTATTGAATCTCGACGCAATTTGAGTGTTCCATCGTCATTAGGAGGCGCTGAACATTACAATTAACTATCTGTTATGCGTCGGATTCGAAAATGTAGACTCACAGGAGAACGACCATAAGGTGCCCGAGGCAGTAATAGACCCTTGGAGACAAGTCGGCTGAAGGACGATGTATTGCATCTCGACGCAATTTGAGTCTTCCAACGTCATTAGGAGGCACTGAACGTTACAATTAAGTTGCAGTTTCGCGTCGGATTCGAAAATCTACACTCACAGGAGACAGACCATATGGTACCCAAGGCAGCAATATCCCGTTGGAGACAAGTCGGCTGAATGACGATGTATTGATACTAGACGCAATTTGAGTGTTCCATCGTCATTAGGAGGCCATTAACATTACAATTAAGCACCAGTTATGCGTCGGAATCGAAAAGCTAGACTCACAGGAGACGGATCATAAGTTGCCCGAGGCAGCAATATCCCCTTGTAGATAAGTCGGCTGGAGGACGATGTAATGAATCTCGACGCAATTTTAGTGTTGCATCGTCATTAGGAGGCGCTGAACGTTACAGTTAACTATCAGTTTTGGGTCGGATACGAAAATCTAGAGTCATAGGAGACTTACCATATGGTGCCCGAGGCAGCAATATCCCCTTGAAGACAAGTCGACTGGAGGACGATGTATTGAAACTAGACGCAATTTGAGTGTTCCATCGTCAATAAGAGGCCATTAACATTACAATTAATGATCAGTTATGCGTCGGATTCGAAAATCTACTCACAGCAGACGGATCATAAGTTGCCCGTGGCAGCAATATCCCCTTGTAGATAAGTCGGCTGGAGGATGATGTATTGAATCTCGACGCAATTTGAGTGTTGCATCGTCAATTGGAGGCGCTGAACATTACAATTAACTATCTGTTATGCGTCGGATTCGGAAATGTAGACTCACAGGAGAACGACCATAAGGTGCCCGAGGCAGCAATAGACCCTTGGAGACAAGTCGGCTGGAGATTGATGTATTGCATCTCGACGCAATTTGAGTGTTCCATCGTCATTAGGAGGTCAAGAACGATAAATTAACTATCAGCTTTGCGTCGCATTCGAAAATCTAGACTCACAGGAGAACCACCATAAGGTGCCAGAGGCAGCAAGAGACTCTTGGAGACAAGTCGGCTGAAGAACGATGTATTGCATCTCGTTGCAATTTGAGTCTTCCAACGTCATTAGGAGGCACTGAATGTTACAATTAACTTGCAGTTTCGCGTCGGATTCGAAAATCTACACACACAGGAGACGGACCATATGGTACCCAAGGCAGCAATATCCCCTTGGAGACAAGTCGGCTGAATGACGCTGTATTGAAACTAGACGCAATTTGAGTGTTCCATCGTCATTAGGAGGCGCTGAACGTTACAATTAACTATCAGCAATGCGTCGGATTCGAAAATCTAGACTCACAGGAGAACAACATTAAGGTGCCCGAGGCAGCAATAGACCCTTGGAGACTAGTCGGATGGAGGACGATGTATTGAATCTCGACGCAATTTGAGTGTTCCATCGTCATTAGGAGGCGAGAACGTTACAATTAACAATCAGTTTAGCGTCGAATTCGAAAAAGTAGACTCACAGGAGAACGACCATAAGGTGCCCGAGGCAGCATTAGACCCTTCGAGACATGTCGGCTGAATTGCGATGTATTGGACTAGACGCAATTTGAGTGTTCCATCGTCATTAGGAGGCCATTAACATTGCAATTAAGCATGAGTTATGCGTCGGATTCGAAAATCTACACTCACAGGAGACGAATCATAAGTTGCCCGGGGCAGCAATATCCCCTTGTAGATAAGTCGGCAGGAGGACGATGTATTGAATCTCGACGCAATTTGAGTGTTCCATCGTCATTAGGAGGCGCTGAACGTTACAATTAACTATCAGTTATGCGTCGGATTCGAGAATTTAGACTCACAGGAGAACGACCATAAGGTGCCCGGGCAGCAATAGACCACTGGAGACAAGTCGGCTGGAGGTCGATATATTGCATCTCGACGCAATTTGAGTGTTCCATTGTCATTAGGAGGTCATGAACGTTACAATTAACTGTCAGTTTTGCCTCGGATTCGAAAATCTAGACTCACAGAAGAACCACCATAAGGTGCCAGAGGCAGCAAGAGACTCTTGGAGAAAAGTCGGCTGAAGTACGATGTATTGCATCTCGACGCAATTTGAGTGTTCCAACGCCATTAGGAGGCACTGAACATTACAAATAACTTGCAGTTTCGCGTCGGATTCGAAAATCTACACTCACAGGAGACGGAACATATGGTACCCAAGGCAGCAATATCCCCTTTGGGGACAAGTCGGCTGTAGGACGATGTATTGAGTCTCGACGCAATTTGAGTGTTCGATATTCGTTAGGAGGCCCTTAACGTTACAATTAACTATTAGTTTTGCGTCGGATTTGAAAATCTAAACGCACAGGAGCACGACCATAAGGTGCCAGAGGCAGCAATAGACCCTTGGAGACATGTCGGCTGGAGGACGATGTATTGAATCGCGACGCAATTTGAGTGTTCCATCGTCATTAGGAGACCCTGAACGTTACAATTAACTATCAGTTTTTCGTCTGATTCGCAAATTTAGACTCACTGGAGAACGACGATAGGTGCCCGAGGCAGCAATAGTCCCTTGGAGACAAGTCGGCTGAATAACGATGTATTTAATCTCGACGCAATTTGAGTGTTCCATCGTCATTAGGAGGCGCTGAACATTACAATTAACTATCAGTTATGCGTCGGATTCGAAAATCTAGACTCACAGGAGAACGACCATAAGGTGCCCGAGGCAGCAATAGATCCTTGGAGACAAGTCGGCTGGAGGACGATGTATTCAATTTCGACGCAATTTGAGTGTTCCATCGTCATTAGCCGGCCCTGAACGTTACAATTAACTAGCAGTTTCGCGTCGGATCCGAAAATCTTGACTCACTGAAACAGCCCGTATGGTGCCCAAGGCAGTATTATCCCCTTGGAGACAAGTCGGCTCGAGGACGATGTATTGAGTCTCGACGGAATTTGAGTGTTCCATCGTAAATAGGAGGCGCTGAACGTAACAATTAACTATCAGTTTTGCGTCGGATACGAAAATCTAGACTCACAGGAGACGGACCATATGGAGCCCGAGGCAGCAACATCCCCTTGGAGACAAGTCGGCTGGAGGACGATGTATTGAATCTCGACGCAATTTGAGTGTTCCATCATCATTAGGAGGCCCTTAACGTTACAATTAAGTATCAGTTTTGCGTCTGATTCGAAAATTTAGACTCACAGGAGAACGACCATAAGGTGTCCGAGGCAGCAATAGACCCTTGGAGACAAGTCGGCTGGAGGTCGATGTATTGCATGTCGACGCAATTTGAGTCTTCCATCGTCATTAGGAGGTCATGAACGTTACAATTAACTGTCAGCTTTGCGTCGGCTTCGAAACTCCAGACTCACAGGAGAACCACCATAAGGTGCCAGAGGCAGCAAGAGACTCTTGGAGACAAGTCGGCTGGAGGACGATGTATTGAATTTCGTTGCAATTTGAGTGTTCCAACGTCATTAGGAGGCACTGAACGTTACAATTAACTTGCAGTTTCGCGTCGGATTCGTAAATCTACACTCACAGGAGACGGACCATATGGTACCCTAAGCAGCAGTATCCCCTTGGAGTCAAGTCGGCTGGAGGACTATGTATTGAATCTCGACGCAATTTGAGTGTTCCATAGTCATTAGGAGGCCATGAACGTTAGAATTAACTAACAGATTTGCGTTGGATTCGAAAATCTAGACTCACAGGAGAACCACCTTAAGGTGCCCAAGGCAGCAATGGACTGTTGGAGGCAAGTCAGCTGAAGAATGATGTTTTGAATCTCGACGCAATTTGAGCGTTCCATCGTCATTAGGAGGCTCTTAACGTTAGAATTTTGCGTCTCATTCGAAAATTTAGACTCACAGGAGAACGACCATAAGGTGCCCGAGGCAGCAATAGACCCTTGGAGACAAGTCGGTTGAAGGACGATGTATTGAATCTCGACGCAGTTTGAGTGTTGATTCGCCAATAGGAGGCGCTGAACGTTACAATTAACTATCAGTTTTGCGTCGGATACGAAAATCTAGACTCACAGGAGAACGACAATAAGGTGCCCGGGACAGCAATTGACCCTTGGAGACAAGTCGGCTGGAGGACGATGTATTGAATTTCGTTGCAATTTGAGTGTTCCATCGTCATTAGGAGGCCCTGAGCTTTACAATTAACTATCAGTTTTGCGTCGGATACGAAAATCTAGACGCACGGGAGACGAATCATATGGTGACCGAGGCAGCAATATCCCCTTGAAGACAAGCCGGCTGGAGGACGATTTATTGATTCTGGACGTAAATTGAGTGTTCCATCGTCATTAGGAGGCCCTGAACGTTACAATTAACAATCAGTTTAGCGTCGGATTCGAAAATGTAGACTCACAGGAGAACGACCATAAGGTGCCCGAGGCAGCAATAGACCCTTGGAGACAAGTCGGCTGAATGACGATGTATTGAAACTAGACGCAATTTGAGTGTCCATCGTCATTAGGAGGCCAATAACATTACAATTAAGCATCAGTTATGCGTCGGATTCGAAAAATCTACTCACAGGAGACAGATCATTAGTTGCCCGTGGCAGCAATATCCCCTTGTAGATAAGTCGGCTGGAGGACGATGTATTGAATCTCGACGCCATTTGAGTGTTCCATCGTCATTAGGAGGCGCTGAACATTACAATTCACTATCTGTTATGCGTCGGATTCGAAAATGTAGACTCACAGGAGAACGACCATAAGGTGCCCGAGGCAGCAATAAACCCTTGGAGACAAGTCGGCTGAATGACGATGTATTGAATCTCGACAAAATGTTAGTGTTCCATCGTCATTAGGAGGCGCTGAACGTTACAATTAACTATCAGCAATGCGTCGGATTCGAAAATCTAGACTCACAGGAGAACGACCTTAAGGTGCCCGAGGCAGCAATAGACCCTTGGAGACAAGTCGCCTGGAGGACGATGTATTGAATTTGTGTGTTCCATATTCGTTAGGAGGCCCTTAACGTTACAATTAAGCATTAGTATTGCGTCGGATATGAAAATCTAAACGCACAGGAGCACGACCATAAGGTGCCAGAGGCAGCAGTAGACCCTTGGAGACTTGTCGGCTGGAGGACGATGTAATGAATCGCGACGCAATTTGAGTGTTCCAGCGTCATTAGCCGGCCCTGAACGTTACAATTAACTAGCAGTTTCGCGTCGGATCCGAAAATCTTGACTCTCAGAAACGGCCCATATGCTGCCCAAGGCAACAATATCCCCTTGGAGACAAGTCGGCTGGAGGACGATGTATTGAATCTCGACGCAATTTGAGTGTTCATTCGCCATTAGAAGGCGCTGAACGTTACAATTAACTATCAGTTATGCGTCGGATACGAAAATCTAGACTCACAGGAAACGAATCATATGGTGACCGAGGCAGCAATATCCCCTTGGAGACAAGTCGGCTGGGGGACGATGTATTGACTCTGGACGTAATTTGAGTGTTCCATCGTCATTAGGAGGCCCTGAACGTTAGAATTAACAATCAGTTTAGCGTCGGATTCGAAAAAGTAGACTCACAGGAGAACGACCATAAGGTGCCCGAGGCAGCAATAGACCCTTGGAGACAAGTCGGCTGAATGACGATGTATTGAAACTAGACGCAATTTGAGTGTTCCATCGTCATTATGAGGCCATTAACATTACAATTAAGCATCAGTTATGCGTCGGATTAGAAAATATACTCACAGGAGACGGATCATAAGTTGCCCGAGGCAGAAATATCCCCTTGTAGATAAGTCGGCTGGAGGACGATGTTTTGAATCACGACGCAATTTGAGTGTTCCATCGTCATTAGGAGGCGCTGAACGTTACAATTAACTACCAGTTTTGGGTCGGATACGAAAATCTAGAGTCATAGGAGACGGACCATATGGTGCCCGAGGCAGCAATGTCCGCTTGGAGACAAGTGGCCTGGAGGACGATGTTTTGAATCTCGACGTAATTAGAGTATTCCATCGTCATTTGGAGGCCCTGAACTTTACAATTAACTATCAGTTTAGCGTCGGATTCGAAAATCTAGACTCTGAGGAGAACGACCATAAGGTGCCCGAGGCAGCAATAGACCCTTGGAGACAAGTCGCCTGGAGGTCGATATATTGCATCTCGACGCAATTTTAGTGTTCTATCGTCATTAGGAGTCCCTGAACGTTACAATTAACTATCAGTTTTGCGTCGGTTTCGAAAACCTAGACTCACAGGAGAAACACCATAAGGCGCCCGAGGCAGCAATAAACCCTTGGAGACAAGTCGGCTGAAGTACGATGTATCGAATCTCGACGCAATTTGAGCGTTCCAAAGTCATTAGGAGGCACTGAACGGTACAATTAACTAGCAGTTTCGCGTCGGATTCGAAAATCTATACTCACAGGAGGTGGACCATATGGTGCCCAAAGAAGCAATATCCCCTTGGAGGCAAGACGGCTGGAGTACATGTATTGAATCTCGACGCAATTTGAGTGTTCCATCTTCGTTAGGAGGCCCTGAACGTTACAATTAACTATCAGTTTTGCGTCGGATTCTAAAATCTAGACTCACTGGAGAACGACCATAAGGTGCCCAAGGCAGCAATATACCCTTGGAGACAAGTCGGCTGAATGACGATGTATTGAATCTCGACAAAATTTTAGTGTTCTATGGTGATTAGGAAGCGCTGAACGTTACAATTAACTATCAGCAATGCGCCGGATTCGAAAATCTAGACTCACAGGAGAACCACCTTAATGTGCCCGAGGCAGCAATAGACCCTTGGAGACAAGTCGGCTGAATGACGATGTATTGAATCTAGACGCAATTTGAGTGTTCCATCGTCATTAGGAGGCCATTAACGTTACAATTAACCATCAGTTTTACGTCGGATTCGAAAATGTAGACTCACAGGAGACGGATCATAAGTTGCCCGAGGTCGCAATATCCCCTTGTAGATAAGTCGGCTGGAGGGCGATGTATTGAATCTCGACGGAATTTGAGTGTTCCATCATTATTAGGAGGCGCTGAACGTAACAATTAACTATCAGTTTTGCGTCGGATACGAAAATCTAGACTCACAGGAGTCTGACCATATGGAGCCCGAGGCAGCAACATCCCTTGGAGACAAGGCGGCTGGAGGACGATGTATTGAATTTCGACGCAATTTGAGTGTTCCATCGTCATTTGGAGGCGCTGAACGTTAAAATTAACTATCAGTTATTCGTCGGATTCGAAAATTTAGACTCACAGGAGAACGACCATAAGGTGCCCGAGGCAGCAATAGACCCTTGGAGACAAGTCGGCTGGAGGTCGATGTATTGCATCTCGACGCAATTTGAGTGTTCCATCGTCATTAGGAGGTCATGAACGTTACAATTAACTGTCAGCTTTGCGTCGGATTCGAAAATCTAGACTCTAAGGTGAACCACCATAAGGTGCCAGAGGCAGCAAGAGACTCTTGGAGACAAGTCGGCTGAAGGACGATGTATTGCATCTCGACGCAATTTGAGTGTTCCAACGTAATTAGGAGGCACTGAACGTTACAATTAACATGCAGTTTCGCGTCGGATTCGAAAATCTACACTCACAGGAGACGGACCATATGGTACCCAAGGCAGCAATTGACCCTTGGAGACAAGTCGGCTGAATGACGATGGATTGAATCTCGACGCAATTTGAGTGTTCCATTGTTATTAGGAGCCGCTGAACGTTATATTTAACTATCACTTATGCGTCGGATTCGAAAATCTAGACTCACAGGGGAACGAGCATAAGGTGCCCGAGGCAGCAATAGATCCTTGGAGAAAAGTCGGCTGGAGGACGATGTATTGAATTTCGACGCAATTTGAGTGTTCCAGCGTCATTAGGAGGCCATGATCGTTAGTATTAACTATCAGATTTGCGTTGGGTTCGAAAATCTAGACTCACAGGAGAACCACCATAAGGTGCGCGAGGCAGCAATATCCCCTTGGAGACAAGTCGGCTGAAGGACGATGTATTGAATCTCGGCGCAATTTGAGTGTTCCAGCGCCATTAGCCGGCCCTGAACGTTACAATTAACTAGCAGTTTCGCGTCGGATTCGAAAATCTTGACTCTCAGAAACGGCCCATATGCTGCCCAAGGCAACAATATCCCCTTGGAGACAATTCGGCTCGAGGACGATGTATTGAGTCTCGACGCAATTTGAGTGTTCCATCGTCATTGGAGACTGTTAACGTTAGAATTAACTATAAGTTTAGCGTCTGATTCGAAAATTTAGACTCATAGGAGAACAACCATAAGGTGCCCGAGGCAGCAATAGACCCTTGGAGACAAGTCGGCTGGAGGACGATGTATTGAATCTCGACGCAATTTGAGTGTTCATTCGCCATTAGAAGGCGCTGAACGTTACAATTAAGTATCAGTTATGCGTCGGATACGAAAATCTAGACTCACAGGAAACGAATCATATGGTGACCGAGGCAGCAATATCCCCTTGGAGACAAGTCGGCTGGGGGACGATGAATTGACTCTGGACGTAATGTGAGTGTTCCATCGTCATTAGGAGGCCCTGAACGTTACAATTAACAATCAGTTTAGCGTCGGATTCGAAAAAGTAGACTCACAGGAGAACGACCATAAGGTGCCCGAGGCAGCAATAGACCATTGGAGACAAGTCGGCTGAATGACGATGTATTGAAACTAGACGCAATTTGAGTGTTCCATCGTCATTATGAGGCCATTAACATTACAATTAAGCATCAGTTATGCGTCGGATTAGAAAATATACTCACAGGAGACGGATCATAAGTTGCCCGAGGCAGAAATATCCCCTTGTAGATAAGTCGGCTGGAGGACGATGTTTTGAATCACGACGCAATTTGAGTGTTCCATCGTCATTAGGAGGCGCTGAACGTTACAATTAACTATCAGTTTTGGGTCGGATACGAAAATCTAGAGTCATAGGAGACGGACCATATGGTGCCCGAGGCAGCAATATCCGCCACGAGACAAGTGGCCTGGAGGACGATGTTTTGAATCTCGACGTAATTAGAGTATTCCATCGTCATTTGGAGGCCCTGAACTTTACAATTAACTATCAGTTTAGCGTCGGATTCGAAAATCTAGACTCTGAGGAGAACGACCATAAGGTGCCCGAGGCAGCAATAGATCCTTGGAGACAAGTCGCCTGGAGGTCGATATATTGCATCTCGACGCAATTTTAGTGTTCTATCGTCATTAGGAGTCCCTGAACGTTACAATTAACTATCAGTTTTGCGTCGGTTTCGAAAACCTAGACTCACAGAAGCACCATAAGGCGCCCGAGGCAGCAATAAACCCTTGGAGACAAGTCGGCTGAAGTACGATGTATCGAATCTCGACGCAATTTGAGCGTTCCAAAGTCATTAGCAGGCACTGAACGGTACAATTAACTAGCAGTTTCGCGTCGGATTCGAAAATCTATACTCACAGGAGGTGGACCATATGGTGCCCAAAGAAGCAATATCCCCTTGGAGGCAAGACGGCTGGAGTACATGTATTGAATCTCGACGCAATTTGAGTGTTCCATCTTCGTTAGGAGGCCCTGAACGTTACAATTAACTATCAGTTTTGCGTCGGATTCTAAAATCTAGACTCACTGGAGAACGACCATAAGGTGCCCAAGGCAGCAATATACCCTTGGAGACAAGTCGGCTGAATGACGATGTATTGAATCTCGACAAAATTTTAGTGTTCTATGGTGATTAGGAAGCGCTGAACGTTACAATTAACTATCAGCAATGCGCCGGTTTCGAAAATCTAGACTCACAGGAGAACCACCTTAAGGTGCCCGAGGCAGCAATAGACCCTTGGAGACAAGTCGGCTGAATGACGATGTATTGAATCTAGACGCAATTTGAGTGTTCCATCGTCATTAGGAGGCCATTAACGTTATAATTAACCATCAGTTTTACGTCCGATTCGAAAATGTAGACTCACAGGAGACGGATCATAAGTTGCCCGAGGTCGCAATATCCCCTTGTAGATAAGTTGGCTGGAGGGCGATGTATTGAATCTCGACGGAATTTGAGTGTTCCATCATTATTAGGAGGCGCTGAACGTAACAATTAACTATCAGTTTTGCGACGGATACGAAAATCTAGACTCACAGGAGTCTGACCATATTGTGCCCGAGGCAGCAACATCCCTTGGAGACAAGGCGGCTGGAGGACGATGTATTGAATTTCGACGCAATTTGAGTGTTCCATCGTCATTTGGAGGCGCTGAACGTTAAAATTAACTATCAGTTATTCGTCGGATTCGAAAATTTAGACTCACAGGAGAACGACCATAAGGTGCCCGAGGCAGCAATAGACACTTGGAGACAAGTCGGCTGGAGGTCGATGTATTGCATCTCGACGCAATTTGAGTGTTCCATCGTCATTAGGAGTTCATGAACGTTACAATTAACTGTCAGCTTTGCGTCGGATTCGAAAATCTAGACTCAAAGGAGAACCACCATAAGGTGCCAGAGGCAGCAAGAGACTCTTGGAGACAAGTCGGCTGAAGGACGATGTATTGCATCTCGACGCAATTTGAGTGTTCCAACGTCATTAGGAGGCACTGAACGTTACAATTAACTTGCAGTTTCGCGTCGGATTCGAAAATCTACACTCACAGGAGACGGCCATATGGTACCCAAGGCAGCAATATCCCCTTGGAGACAAGTCGGCTGGAGGACGATGTATTGAATCTCGACGCAATTTGAGTGTTCCATATTCGTTAGGAGGCCCTTAACGTTACAATTAACTATTAGTTTTGCGTCGGATTCGAAAATCTAGACTCACAGGAGAACGACCATAAGGTGCCCGAGGCAGCAATAAACCCTTGGAGACAAGTCGGCAGGAGGACGATATATTGAATTTCGACGCAATTTGAGTGTTCCATCGTCATTACGAGGCCATGAACGTTAGAATTAACTGTCAGCTTTGCGTTGGATTCGAAAATCTAGACTCACAGGAGAACGTCCATAAGGTGCCCGCGGCAGCAATTGACCCTTGGAGACAAGTCGGCTGAATGACGAAGGATTGAATATCGACGCAATTTGAGTGTTCCATTGTTATTAGGAGCCGCTGAACGTTATATTTAACTATCACTTATGCGTCGGATTCGAAAATCTAGACTCATTGGAGAACGACCATAAGGTGCCCGAGGCAGCAATATCACCTTGGAGCCAAGTCGGCTGTAGGACGATGTATTTAACCTCGACGCAATTTGATTGTACCATCGTCATTAGGAGGCTCTTAACGTTACAATTAACTATAAGTTTTGCGTCTGATTCGAAAATTTAGACTCACAGGAGAACGACCATAAGGTTCCCGAGGCAGCAATAGACCCTTGGAGACAAGTCGGCTGGAGGACGATGTATTGAATCTCGACGCAATTTGAGCGTTGAATCGCCATTAGGAGGCGCTGAACGTTACAATTAACTATCAGTTTTGCGTCGGATACGAAAATCTATAATCATAGGAGAACGACCATAATTTGCCCGGGGCAGCAATTGACCCTTGGAGACAAGTCGGCTGAATGACGATGTATTGAATCTCGACGCAATTTGAGTGATCCATCGTCATTAGGAGGCGTTGAACATTACAATTAACTATCAGTTATGCGTCGGATTCTAGGTTCCGATGCTCCACTTCAGGTTTACTCCATCCCTTGGACTTAAGTACAAGAAGACTGACTCTTCTTACGGAGAATGTTTTGAACCATTCCTGTGACAAAAGTTATAGATTCCGATGCTTCATTTCAGGTTTACTGTATCCCTCTGATCATCTTATTGACGATGAAACACAGAAATAGCATCTGAATTAAATACAAAAGGCACATTGCCGACCTAAGTGCAAGAAGACTGACTCTTCTTACTGACTATATCTTGATCCATTCCTGTGACAGTAGTTATAGATTCCGATGCTTCACTTCAGATTTACTGTATCCCTTGGACCTTCTTATTGACCATGAAACACAGAAACTACATCGGTATTAAATACAAAAGTCTAAACGCCGACTTAAGTAGAAGAAGACTGACTCTTCTTACTGTCTATGTTTTGAACCATTCCTGTGACGCTAGTTATAGATTCCGATGCTTCACTTCGGGGTTACTGTATCCCTTGTACCTTCTTATTGACGACGAAACACAGAAATTGCATCGGAATTAAATACAAAAGGAACAATGCCGACTTAAGTACAAGAAGACTGACTCTTCTTACTGACTATGTTTTGAACCATTCAAGTGACACTAGTTATAGATTCCGATGCTTCACTTCAGGTTTACTGTATCGCTAGGACCTTCTTATTGACGATGAAAGACAGAAATTGCATCGGACTTAAATACAAAAGGCACAATGAATACTTTAGTACAAGATGACGGACCCTTCTTACCGTCTATGTTTTGAACCATTCCTGTGACAAAAGTTCTAGATTCCAATGCTTTACTTCAGGTTTACTGTATCCCTCTGACTTTCACATCAACGATGAAAGACAGATATTGCTTCGGAATTAAATACAAAAGGCACAATGCCAACTTAAGTACAAGAAGACTGACTCTTCCTACTGTCTATGTTTTCAACGAATCCTGTGACAATAGTTATAGATTCCGATGCTACACGTCTGGTTTACTGTATCCCTTGGACCCTCTTATTGGCGACGAAACACAGAAATTGCATCGGAATTAAATGGAAAAAGCACAATGCCGACTTAAGTACAAGAAGACTGACTCTTCCTACTGTCTATGTTTTCAACCATTCCTGTGACACTAGTAAGAGATTCCGATGCTTCACTTCAGGTTTACTGTATCCCTCTGACCTTCTTATTGACGATGAAACACAGAAATTGCATCGGATAAAAATACAAAAGGCACAATGCCGACTTAAGTACAAGAAGACTGACTCTTCTTACTGACCATATCTTGATCCATTCCTGTGACACTAGTTATAGATTCCGATGCTTCACTTCAGGTTTACTGTATCCCTTGGACCTTCTTATTGACGATGAAACACAGAAATTGCATCGGAACTAAATACAAAAGACTACATGCCAACTTAAGTACAAGTTGACTGGCTCTTCTTACTGACTATATCTTAATCCATTGCTGTGACACTAGTTAAAGATTCCGATGCTTCACTTCAGGTTTGCTGTATCCCTAGCACCGTCTTATTGACGATAAAAAACAGAAATTGCATCGGAACTAAATACAAATGGCACAATGCCGACTTAAGTACAAGAAGACTGTTTCTTCTTACTGACTATGATTTGCACCAATCCTGCGACACTAGTTGTAGATTCCGATGATTCACTTCAGGTTTACTGGGTCCCTCTCACCTTCTTATTAACGATGAAACACAGATATTGCATCGGAATTAAATACAAAAGGCACAATGCCGAATTAAGTACAAGAATACTGACTCTTCCCACTGTCTATGTTTTGAACCATTCCTGTGACACTACTTATAGATTCCGATGCTTCACTTCAGGTTTACTGTATCCCTCTGACCTTCTTTTTGACGATGAAACACAGAAATTGCATCGGAATTAAATACAAAAGGCACAATGAATACTTAAGTACAAGAAGACGGACCCTTCTTACTGTCTATGTTTTGAACCATTCCTGTGACAAAAGTTCTAGATTCCGATGCTTCACTTCAGGTTTACTGTATCCCTCTGATCACCGTATTGACGATGAAACACAGAAATTGAATCGGAATTGAGTACAAGAAGCATAATGTCGACTTAAATACCAGAAGATTGACTCTTCTTACTGACTGTGTTTTGAACCATTCCTGTGACACTAGTTATAGATTCCGATGCTTCCCTTGGGCCCTCTTATTGACGATGAAACACCGAATTTGCATCGGAATTAAATAGAAAAGGCACAAAGCCCACTTAAGTACAAGAAGACTGACTCTTCTTACTGACTATGTTTGGAGTCATTCCTGTGACACTAGTTATAGATTCCGATGCTTTATTTCAGGTTTACAGTATCCCTCTGACCTTCGTATTGACGATGAAACACAGTAATTGCATCGGAATTAAATTGAAAAGGGCGCAATGCCGACTTAAGTACAAGAAGATTGAGTCTTCTTACTGTCTATGTTTTGAACCATTCCTGTGACACTAGGCAGAGATTCCGATGTTTTACTTCAGGTTTCCTGTAGACCTTGGTACTTCTTATTGACGATGAAACACAGAAATTGAATCGGAATTAAACACAAAAGGCACAATGAAAACTTAAGTACAAGAAGACGGACCCTTCTTACTGTCTATGGTTTGAACCATTCCTGTGACACTAGTTATAGATTCCGATGCTTCACTTCATATTTACTGTATCCCTCTGACCATCCTATTGACGATGAAACACAGAAATAGAATCGGAATTGAATACAAAATGCACAATGCCGACTTAAATACAATAAGATTGACTCTTCGTACTGACTATGTTTTGAACCATTCCTGCGACACTAGTTACAGATTCCGATGCTTCACTTTAGCCTTACTGTATCCCCTGGACCCTGTTATTGACGATGAAACACTGAAATTGTATCGGAATTAAATAGAAAAGGCACATTGCCGACTTAAGTACTAGAAGACTGACTCTTCCTACTGACTTTGTATGAACCATTCCTATGACACTAGTTATAGATTCCGATGCTTCACTTCAGGTTTACTGTATCACTTGGACCTTCTTATTGGCAACGAAACACAGATATTGCATCGGAATTAAATAGAAAAGGCACGATGCCGACATAAGTACAAGAAGACTGACTCTTCCACTGTATCTGTTTTGAACCATTCCTGTGACACTAGTTAGAGATTCCGATGCTTCACGTCAGGTTTACTGTATCCTTCTGACCTTCTTATTGACGATGAAACACAGAAATTGCATCGGAATTAAATAGAAAAGGCACAATGTCGGCTTAAGTACAAGAAGACTGACTCTTCTTACTGACTATGTGTTGAACCATTCCTGTTACACTAGTTAGAGATTCCGATGCTTCACTTCAGGATTACTGTATCCCTCTGACTTTTTTATTGACGATGAAACACATAATTGCATTGGAATTCAATTGAAATGGGAACAATGCCGACTTAAGTACAAGAAGACTGACTCTTCCTGTTGTCTATGTTTGGAACCATTCCAGTGACACTAGTTCTAGATTCCGATGCTTCACTTCAGGTTGACTGTATACCTCTGACCATCTTACTGACGATGAAACACAGAAATTGATTCGGAATTGAATACAAAAGGCACAATGCCGACTTAAATACAAGAAGATTCACTCTTTTTACTGACTATGTTTTGTACCATTCCTGTGACACTAGTTACAGATTCCGATGCTTCACTTCAGGTTTTCTGTATCCCTTGGTGCTCCTCATTGACGATGAAACACAGAAATTGCATCGGAATTAAATACAAAAGGCACAATGAATACTTAAGTACAAGAAGACGGACCCTTCTTACTGTCTATGTTTTGAACCATTCCTGTGACAAAAGTTCTAGATTCCGATGTTTCACTTCGGGTTTACTGTATCCCTTTGACCTTCATATCAACGATGAAACACAGATAGTGCATCGGAAGGAAATACAAAAGGCACAATGCCGACTTAAGTACAGGAAGACTGACTCTTCCTACTGTCTATGTTTTGAACGAATCCTGTGACATTAGTTATAGATTCCGACGCTTTACGACAAGTTTACTGTATCCCTTGGACCCTCTTATTGGCGATGAAACACAGAACTTGCATCGGAATTAAGTAGTAAAGGCACAATGTCGACTTAAGTACAAGAAGACTGTCTTCTTACTGACTATACCTTGATCCATTCCTGTGACACTAGTATAGATTCCGATGCTTCACTTCAGGTTTACTGTATCCCTTGGACCTTCTTATTGACGATGAATCAAAGAAATTGCATCGGAATTAAATAGAAAAGTCTAAATGCCGACTTAAGTACAAGAAGACTGAATCTTCTTACTGACTACATCTTTATCCATTGCTGTGACACTAGTTAAAGATTCCGATGCTTCACTTCAGGTTTACTGTATCCCTAGGACCTTGTTATTGACGATGAAACACAGAATTAGCATCGGAAATAAATACAAATGGAACAATGCCGACTTAAGTACAAGAAGACTGTTTCTTCTTACTGACTATGTTTTGAACCATTCCTGTGCCACTATTTACAGATTCCGATTCTTCACTTTAGGTTTACTGTATCCCCAGGACCTTCTTATTGACGATGAAACACAGAAATTGCATCGGAACTAAATACAAATGGCACAATGCCGACTTAAGTACAAGAAGACTGACTCTTCTTACTGACTATGTGTTGAACCATTCCTGTTACACTAGTTAGAGATTCCGATGCTTCACTTCAGGTTTACTGTATCCCTCTGACTTTTTTATTGACGATGAAACACATAATTGCATTGGAATTCAATTGAAATGGGAACAATGCCGACTTAAGTACAAGAAGACTGACTCTTCCTGTTGTCTATGTTTGGAACCATTCCAGTGACACTAGTTATAGATTCCGATGCTCCACTTCAGGTTTACTGTATCCCTCTGACCTTCGTATTGACGATGAAACACAGAAATTGCATCGGAAATTAATACAAAAGGCGCAATGCCGACTTTAGTACATGTAGACTGAATCTTCCTACTGTCAATGTTTTGAACCTTTCCTGTGACACTACTTATAGATTCCGATGTTTCTTTTCAGGTTTACTGTATCCCTTGGAACTTCTTATTGACGATGACACACAGATAGTGCATCGGAATTAAATACAAAAGGCACAATGCCAACTTAAGTACAAGAAGACTGACTCTTCCTACTGCCTATGATTTGAACGAATCCTGTGACATTAGTTATAGATTCCGATGCATCACGTCAGGTTTACTGTATCCCTTGCACCTTCTTATTGGCGACGAGACACAGAAATTGCAGCGGAATTAAATAGAAGAGGCACAATGCCGACTTAAGTACAAGAAGACTGACTCTTCCTACTGTCTATGTTTTGAACCATTCCTGTGACACTATTTATAGATTCCGATGCTTCACTTCAGGTTTACTGTATCCCTCTGACCTTCTTTTTGACGATGAAACACAGAAATTGCATCGGAATTAAACAGAAAAGGCACAATGTCGTTTTAAGTACAAGAAGACTGACTCTTCTTACTGACCATACCTTGATCCATTCCTGTGACACTAGTTATAGATTCCGATGCTTCACTTCAGGTTTACTGTATCCCCTGGACCTTCTTATTGACGATGAAACACAGAAACTACATCGGAATTAAATACAAAAGGCACAATGCCGAGTTAAGTACAAGAAGACTGACTCTTCTTACTGACTTTGTTTTGAACCATTCCTGTGACACTAGATATAGATTCCGATGCTTCACTTCAGGTTTAGTGTATCCCAAGGACCTTCTTATTGACGATGCATCAGAGAAATTGCATCGGAAATAAATATAAAAGTCTACCTGCCGACTTAAGTACAAGATGACTGACTCTTCTTACTGACTATGTCTTGATCCATTGCTGTGACACTAGTAAAAGATTCCGATGCTTCACTTCAGGTTTGCTGTATCCCTAGGACCTTTTTATTGACGATGAAACACAGAAATTGCATCGGAACTAAATTCAAATGGCACAATGCCAACTTAAGTTCAAGAAGACTGTTTCTTCTTACTGGCTATGATTTGAACCATTCCTGCGACACTAGTTGTAGATTCCGATGATTCACTTCAGGTTTACTGTATCCCTCTCACCTTCTTTTTGACGATGAAACACAGAAATTGCATCGGAATTAAATACAAAAGGTACAATGAATACTTAAGTACAAGAAGACGGACCTTTCTTACTGTCTATGTTTTGAACCAATCCTGTGACAAAAGTTCTAGATTCCGTTGCTTCACTTCAATTTTACTGTATCCCTCTGACCATGGTATTGACGATGAGACACAGAAATTGAATCGGAATTGAGTACAAAAGGCACAACGCCGACTTAAATACAAGAAGATTGACTCTTCTTACTGACTATGTTTTGAACCATACCTGTGACACTAGTTATAGATTCCGGTGCTTCACTTCAGCTTTACTGGATCCCTTGGACCATCTTATTGACGATGAAACACTGAAATTGCATCGGAATTAAATAGAAAATGCACAATGCCGACTTAAGTACAAGGAGACTGATTCTTCTTACTGACTATGTTTGGATCCATTCCTGTGACACTAGTTATAGATTCCGATGCTTCATTTCCGGTTTACTGTGTCCCTCTGACCTTATTATTGACGATGAATCTCAGAATTAGCATCTGAATTAAATGCAAAAGGCACATTGCCGACTTAAGTACTAGAAGGTACAATGAATACTTAAGTACAAGAAGACGGACCTTTCTTACTGTCTATGTTTTGAACCATTCCTGTGACAAAAGTTCTAGATTCCGATGCTTCACTTCAATTTTACTGTATCCCTCTGACCATGGTATTGACGATGAGACACAGAAATTGAATCGGAATTGAGTACAAAAGGCACAACGCCGACTTAAATACAAGAAGATTGACTCTTCTTACTGACTTTGTATCAACCATTCCTGTGACACTAGTTATAGATTCCGATGCTTCACTTCAGGTTTACTGTATCCCTTGGTCCTTCTTATTGACGATGAAACACAGAAATTGCATCGGAATTGAATACAAAAGACACAATGCCGACTTAAATACAAGAAGATTGACTCTTCTTACTGTCTATGTTTTGAACCATTCCTGTGACAAAAGTTCTAGATTCCGATGCTTCACTTAAGGTTTACTGTATCCCTCTGACCTTCATATCAACGATGAAACACAGATATTGCATCGGAATTAAATACAAAAGGCACAATGCCGACTTAAGTACAAGAAGACTGTCTCTTCCTTCTGTCTATGCTTTGAACGAATCCTGTGACATTAGTTATAGATTCCGACGCTTCACGTCAGGTTTACTGTATCCCTTGGACCTTCTTATTGGCGACGAAACACAGAAATTGCATCGGAATTAAATAGAAAAGGCACAATGCCGACTTAAGTACAAGAAGACTGACTCTTCCTACTGTCTATGTATTGAACCATTCCTGTGACACTAGTTATAGATTCCGATGCTTCATTTCAGATTTACTGTATCCCTTGGACCTTCTTATTGACGATGACACACAGATAGTGCATCGGAATTAAATACAAAAGGCACAATGCCAACTTAAGTACAAGAAGATTGACTCTTCCTTCTGTCTATGTTTTGAACCATTCCTTTGACTCTACTTATAGATTCCGATGCTTCACTTCAGGTTTACTGTATCCCTCTGACCATCTTTTTGACGATGAAACACAGAAATTGCGTCGGAATTAAATAGAAAAGGCACAATGCCGACTTAAGTACAAGAAGACTGACTCTTCTTAGTGTCTATGTTTTGAACCATTCCTGTGACACTAGTTATAGATTCCAATGCTATACTTCAGGTTTACTGTATACCTAGGTCCTTCTTATTGACGATGAAACACAGAAATTGCATCGGAATTAAATACAAATGCACAATGAATACTTAAGTACAAGAAGACTGACCCTTCTTACTGTCTATGTTTTGAACAATTCCTGTGACAAAAGTTCTAGATTCGGATGCTTCACTTCAGGTTTACTGTATCCCTCTGACAATCTTATTGACGATGAATTACAGAAATTGAATCAGAATTGAATACAAAAGGCACAATGCCGACTTAAATACGAAAAGATTCACTCTTCTTATTGACTATGTTTTGTACCATTCCTGTGACACTAGTTACAGATTCCGATGCTCCACTTCAGCTGTACTGTATCCCTTGGACCCTCGTATTGACGAAGAAACACTGAAACAGCATCTGAATTAAATACAAAAGGCACATTGCCGACTTAAGTACTAGAAGACTGACTCTTCTTACTGACTTTGTATGAACCATTCCTGTGACACTAGTTATAGATTCCGATGATACACTTCAGGTTTTCTGTATCCCTTGGTCGTTCTCATTGACGATGAAACACAGAAATTGCATCGGAATTAAATAGAAAATGCACAATGCCGACTTAAGTACAAGGAGACTGATTCTTCTTACTGACTATGTTTGGATCCATTCCTGTGACACTAGTTATAGATTCCGATGCTTCATTTCCGGTTTACTGTGTCCCTCTGACCTTATTATTGACGATGAATCTCAGAATTAGCATCTGAATTAAATGCAAAAGGCACATTGCCGACTTAAGTACTAGAAGGTACAATGAATACTTAAGTACAAGAAGACGGACCTTTCTTACTGTCTATGTTTTGAACCATTCCTGTGACAAAAGTTCTAGATTCCGATGCTTCACTTCAATTTTACTGTATCCCTCTGACCATGGTATTGACGATGAGACACAGAAATTGAATCGGAATTGAGTACAAAAGGCACAACGCCGACTTAAATACAAGAAGATTGACTCTTCTTACTGACTTTGTATCAACCATTCCTGTGACACTAGTTATAGATTCCGATGCTTCACTTCAGGTTTACTGTATCCCTTGGTCCTTCTTATTGACGATGAAACACAGAAATTGCATCGGAATTGAATACAAAAGACACAATGCCGACTTAAATACAAGAAGATTGACTCTTCTTACTGTCTATGTTTTGAACCATTCCTGTGACAAAAGTTCTAGATTCCGATGCTTCACTTAAGGTTTACTGTATCCCTCTGACCTTCATATCAACGATGAAACACAGATATTGCATCGGAATTAAATACAAAAGGCACAATGCCGACTTAAGTACAAGAAGACTGTCTCTTCCTTCTGTCTATGCTTTGAACGAATCCTGTGACATTAGTTATAGATTCCGACGCTTCACGTCAGGTTTACTGTATCCCTTGGACCTTCTTATTGGCGACGAAACACAGAAATTGCATCGGAATTAAATAGAAAAGGCACAATGCCGACTTAAGTACAAGAAGACTGACTCTTCCTACTGTCTATGTATTGAACCATTCCTGTGACACTAGTTATAGATTCCGATGCTTCATTTCAGATTTACTGTATCCCTTGGACCTTCTTATTGACGATGACACACAGATAGTGCATCGGAATTAAATACAAAAGGCACAATGCCAACTTAAGTACAAGAAGATTGACTCTTCCTTCTGTCTATGTTTTGAACCATTCCTTTGACACTACTTATAGATTCCGATGCTTCACTTCAGGTTTACTGTATCCCTCTGACCATCTTTTTGACGATGAAACACAGAAATTGCGTCGGAATTAAATAGAAAAGGCACAATGCCGACTTAAGTACAAGAAGACTGACTCTTCTTAGTGTCTATGTTTTGAACCATTCCTGTGACACTAGTTATAGATTCCAATGCTATACTTCAGGTTTACTGTATACCTAGGTCCTTCTTATTGACGATGAAACACAGAAATTGCATCGGAATTAAATACAAATGCACAATGAATACTTAAGTACAAGAAGACTGACCCTTCTTACTGTCTATGTTTTGAACAATTCCTGTGACAAAAGTTCTAGATTCGGATGCTTCACTTCAGGTTTACTGTATCCCTCTGACAATCTTATTGACGATGAATTACAGAAATTGAATCAGAATTGAATACAAAAGGCACAATGCCGACTTAAATACGAAAAGATTCACTCTTCTTATTGACTATGTTTTGTACCATTCCTGTGACACTAGTTACAGATTCCGATGCTCCACTTCAGCTGTACTGTATCCCTTGGACCCTCGTATTGACGAAGAAACACTGAAACAGCATCTGAATTAAATACAAAAGGCACATTGCCGACTTAAGTACTAGAAGACTGACTCTTCTTACTGACTTTGTATGAACCATTCCTGTGACACTAGTTATAGATTCCGATGATACACTTCAGGTTTTCTGTATCCCTTGGTCGTTCTCATTGACGATGAAACACAGAAATTGCATCGGAATTAAATACAAAAGGCCCAATGAATACTTAAGTACAAGAAGACGGACCCTTATTACTGTCTATGTTTTGAACCATTCCTGTGACAAAAGTTCTAGATTCCGATGTTTCACTTCAGGTTTACTGTAACCCTCTGACCTTCATATCAACGATGAAACACAGATAGTGCATCGGAATTAAATACAAAGGCACAATGCAGACTTAAGTACAAGCAGACTGACTCTTCTTACTGACTATGTGTTGAACCATTCCTGTTACACTAGATATGGATTCCGATGCTCCACTTCATGTTTACTGTATCCCTTGGACCTTCTTATTGACGATGAAACACAGAAATTGCATCGGTATTAAATAGAAAAGGCACAATGCCGTCTTAAGTACAAGCAGACAGACTCTTCTTACCGACCATGTGATGAACCTTTCCCGTTACATTAGTTAGAGAATCCGATGCTTCATTTCAGGTTTACTGTATCCCTTGGAACTTCTTATTGACGATGACACACAGAAATTGCATCGGAATTAAATACGAAAGGCACAATGAATACTTAAGTACAAGAAGACGGACCTTTCTTACTGTCTATGTTTTGAACCATTCCTGTGACATAAGTTCTAGATTCCGATGCTTCACTTCCATTTTACTGTATGCCTCTGACCATCGTATTGACGATGAGACACAGAAATTGAATCGGAATTGAGTACAAAAGGCACAATGCCGACTTAAATTCAAGAAGATTGACTCTTCTTACTGTCTATGTTTTGAACCATTCCTGTGAGAAAAGTTCTAGATTCCGATGCTTCACTTCAGGTTTACTGTATCCCTCTGACCTTCATATCAACGATGAACCACAGATATTGCATCGGAATTAAATACAAAAGGCACAATGCCCACTTAAGTACAAGAAGACTGTCTCTTCCTTCTGTCTATGCTTTGAACGAATCCTGTGACATTAGTTATAGATTCCGATGCTTCACGTCAGGTTTACTGTATCCCTTGGACCTTCTTATTGGCGACGAAACACAGAAATTGCATCGGAATTAAATAGAAAAGGCACAATGCCGACTTAAGTACAAGAAGACTGACTCTTCCTACTGTCTATGTATTGAACCATTCCTGTGACACTAGTTATAGATTCCGATGCTTCATTTCAGATTTACTGTATCCCTTGGACCTTCTTACTGACGATGACACACAGATAGTGCATCGGAATTAAATACAAAAGGCACAATGCCAACTTAAGTACAAGAAGATTGACTCTTCCTTCTGTCTATGTTTTGAACCATTCCTTTGACACTACTTATAGATCCGATGCTTCACTTCAGGTTTACTGTATCCCTCTGACCATCTTTTTGACGATGAAACACAGAAATTGCGTCGGAATTAAATAGAAAAGGCACAATGCCGACTTAAGTACAAGAAGACTGACTCTTCTTAGTGTCTATGTTTTGAACCATTCCTGTGACACTAGTTATAGATTCCGATGCTATACTTCAGGTTTACTGTATACCTTGGTCCTTCTTATTGACGATGAAACACAGAAATTGCATCGGAATTAAATACAAATGCACAATGAATACTTAAGTACAAGAAGACGGACCCTTATTACTGTCTATGTTTTGAACAATTCCTGTGACAAAAGTTCTAGATTCCGATGCTTCACTTCAGGTTTACTGTATCCCTCTGACAATCTTATTGACGATGAATTACAGAAATTGAATCGGAATTGAATACAAAAGGCACAATGCCGACTTAAATACAAAAAGATTCACTCTTCTTATTGACTATGTTTTGTACCATTCCTGTGACACTAGTTACAGATTCCGATGCTCCACTTCAGCTGTACTGTATCCCTTGGACCCTCGTATTGACGAAGAAACACTGAAATAGCATCTGAATTAAATACAAAAGGCACATTGCCGACTTAAGTACTAGAAGACTGACTCTTCTTACTGACTTTGTATGAACCATTCCTGTGACACTAGTTATAGATTCCGATGATACACTTCAGGTTATCTGTATCCCTTGGTCGTTCTCATTGACGATGAAACACAGAAATTGCATCGGAATTAAATACAAAAGGCCCAATGAATACTTAAGTACAAGAAGACGGACCCTTATTACTGTCTATGTTTTGAACCATTCCTGTGACAAAAGTTCTAGATTCCGATGTTTCACTTCAGGTTTACTGTAACCCTCTGACCTTCATATCAACGATGAAACACAGATATTGCATCGGAATTAAATACAAAAGGCACAATGCCCACTTAAGTACAAGAAGACTGTCTCTTCCTTCTGTCTATGCTTTGAACGAATCCTGTGACATTAGTTATAGATTCCGATGCTTCACGTCAGGTTTACTGTATCCCTTGGACCTTCTTATTGGCGACGAAACACAGAAATTGCATCGGAATTAAATAGAAAAGGCACAATGCCGACTTAAGTACAAGAAGGCTGACTCTTCCTACTGTCTATGTTTTGAACCATTCCTGTGACAAAAGTTCTAGATTCCGATGCTTCACTTCAGGTTAATGTATCCCTCTGACAATCTTATTGACGATGAAACACAGAAATTGAATCGGAATTGAATACAAAAGGCACAATGCCGACTTAAATACAAGAAGATTCACTCTTCTTACTGACTATGTTTTGTACCATTCCTGTGACACTAGTTACAGATTCCGATGCTTCACTTCGGCTGTACTGTATCCCTTGGACCCTCGAATTGACGAAGAAACACTGAAATAGCATCTGAATTAAATACAAAAGGCACATTGCCGACTTAAGTACTAGAAGACTGACTCTTCTTACTGACTTCATATGAACCATTCCTGTGACACTAGTTATAGATTCCGATGCATCACTTCAGGTTTACTGTATCCCTCTGACTTGGTTATTGACGATGAAACACAAAATTGCATCGGAATTCAATTGAAAAGGGATCAATGCCGACTTAAGTACAAGAAGACTGACTCTTCCTACTGTCTATGTTTGGAACCTTTTCTGTGACACTAGTTATGGATTCCGATGCTCCATTTCATGTTTACTGTATCCCTTGGACCTCCTTATTGACGATGAAACACAGAAATTCCATCGTAATTAAATAGAAAAGGCACAATGCCGTCTTAATAAAAAGCAGACAGACTCTTCTTACTGACTATGTGATGAACCTTTCCTGTTACATTAGTTAGAGATTCCGATGCTTCATTTCAGGTTTACTGTATCCCTTGGAACTTCTTATTGATGATGACACACAGATAGTGCATCGGAATAAAATACAAAAGGCACAATGCCAACTTAAGTACAAGAAGACTGACTCTTCCTACTGTCTATGATTTGATCGAATCCTCTGATATTAGTTATAGATTCCGATGCTTCATGTCAGGTTTACTGTATCCCTTGGCCCTTCGAATTGGCGACGAAACGCAGAAATTGCATCGGAAATAAATAGAAAAGGCACAATGTCGACTTAAGTACAAGAAGACTGCCTCTTCTTACTGACCATATCTTGATGCATTCCTGTGACACTAGTTATAGATTCCGATGCTTCACTTCAGGTTTACTGTATCCCTTGGACCGTCCTATTGACGATGAAACACAGAAACTACATCGGAATTAAATACAAAAGGCACAATGCCGAGTTAAGTACAAGAAGACTGACTCTTCTTACTGACTTTGTTTTGAACCATTCCTGCGACACTAGATATAGATTCCGATGCTTCACTTCAGGTTTACTGTATCCCTTGGACCTTCTTATTGACGATTAAACTCAGAAATTGCATCGGAACTAAATACAAATGGCACAATGCCGACTTAAGTACAAGAAGACTGACTCTTTCTACTGTCTACTGTTCCTGTGACACTAGTTATAGATTCCGATGTTTTACTGCTGGTTTACTGTAGACCTTGGTCCTTCTTATTGACGATGAAACACAGAAATTGAATCGGAATTAAATACAAAACGCACAATGAATACTTAAGCACAAGAGGATGGACCCTTCTTAGTGTCTGTGGTTTGAACCAATCCTTTGACACTAGTTATAGATTCCTATGCTTCACTTCAGGTTTACTGTGTCCCTCTGACCTTCTTATTGACGATGAAACACAGAAATAGCATCTGAATTAAATACAAAAGGCACATTGCCGACTTCAGTACTAGAAGATTGACTCTTCTTACTGACGTTGTATGAACCATTCCAGTGACACTAGTTATAGATTCCGATGCTTCACTTCAAGTTTACTGTATCCCTTGGTCCTTCTTATTGACGATGAAACACAGAAATTGCATCGGAATTAAATACAAAAGGCACAATGAATACTTAAATGCAAGAAGACGGACCCTTCTTACTGTCAATGTTTTGATCCATTCCTGTGACAAAAGTTATAGATTCCGATGCGTCACTTCAGGTTTACTGTATCCCTCTGACCTTCTTATTGACGATGAAACACAGAAATTGCTTTGGATATAAATACAAAAGGCACAATGCCGAATTAAGTACATGTAGACTGAATCTTCCTACTGTCTATATTTGAACCATTCCTGTGACACTAGTTATAAATTCCGATGCTTCATTTCAGATTTACTGTATCCCTAGGACCTTCTTATTGACGATGACACACAGATAGTGCATCGGAAATAAATACAAAAGGCACAATGCCAACTTAAGTACAAGAATACTGACTCTTCCTACTGTCTATGTTTGAACAATTCCTGTGACACTACGTATAGATTCCGATGCTTCACTTCAATTTTACTGTATCCCTCTGACCATGGTATTGACGATGAGACACAGAAATTGAATCGGAATTGAGTACAAAAGGCACAAAGCCGACTTAAATACAAGAAGATTGACTCCTCTTACTGACTATGTTTTGAACCATTCCTGTGACACTAGTTATAGATTCCGATGCTTCACTTCAGCTTTACTGTATCCTTTGGACCATCTTATTGACGATGAAACACTGAAATTGCATCGGAATTAAATAGAAAATGCACAATGCCGACTTAAGTACAAGAAGACTGACTCTTCTTACTGACTATGTTTGGATCCATTCCTGTGACAGTAGTTATAGATTCCGATGCTTCATTTCCGGTTTACTGTGTCCCTCTGACCTTATTATTGACGATGAATCTCAGAAATAGCATCTGAATTAAATGCAAAAGGCACATTGCCGACTTAAGTACTAGAAGACTGACTCTTCTTACTGACTTTGTATCAACCATTCCTGTGACACTAGTTATAGATTCCGATGCTTCACTTCAGGTTTACTGTATCCCTCTGACCTTCATATCAACGATGAAACACAGATATTGCATCGGAATTAAATACAAAAGGCACAATGCCGACTTAAGTACAAGAAGACTGTCTCTTCCTTCTGTCTATGCTTTGAACGAATCCTGTGACATTAGTTATAGATTCCGACGCTTCACGTCAGGTTTCCTGTATCCCTTGGACCTTCTTATTGGCGACGAAACACAGAAATTGGATCGGAATTAAATAGAAAAGGCACAATGCCGACTTAAGTACAAGAAGACTGACTCTTCCTACTTTCTATGTTTTGAACCATTCCTGTGACACTAGTTATAGATTCCGATGCTTCATTTCAGATTTACTGTATCCCTTGGACCTTCCTATTGACGATGACACACAGATAGTGCATCGGAATTATATACAAAACGCACAATGCCAACTTAAGTACAAGAAGATAGACTCTTCCTTGTGTCTATGTTTTGAACCATTCCTTTGACACTACTTATAGATTCCGATGCTTCACTTCAGCTTTACTGTATCCCTCTCACCTTCGTTTTGACGATGAAACACAGAAATTGCATCGGAATTAAATACAAAAGGCACAATGGCGTCTTAAGTACAAAAAGACTGACTCTTCTTACTGTCTATGTTTTGAACCATTCCTGTCACACTAGTTATAGATTCCGATGCTTGACTTTAGGTTTACTGAATCCCTCTGACCTTCTTATAGACAAAGAAACACATAAATTGCATCGGAATTAAATACAAAAGGCACAATGCCGATTCAAGTACAAGAAGACTGGCTCTCCTTACTGTCTATGTTTTGAACCATTCCTGTGACACTTGTTATAGATTCCGATGCTTCACTTCAGGTTCACTGTATCCCTCTGACCTTCGTATTGACGATGAAACACAGAAATTGCATCGGAATTAAATACAAATGGCACAATGCCGACTTAAGAACAAAAAGAGTGACTCTTCTTACTGTCTATGTTTTGAACCACTCCTGTGACACTAGATATAGATTCCGATGCTTCACTTCAGGTTTACTGTATCCCTGTGAGCTTCTTATTGACGATGAAACACAGAAAATTCATCGGAATTAAATATAAAAGGCACAACGCCGACTCAAGTACAAGAAGACTGGCTCTTCTTACTGTCTATGTTTTGAGCCATTCCTGTGACACTAGTTATAGATTCCGATGCTTCACTTCAGGTTTACTGTATCCCTCTGACCTTCTTAATGACGAAGAAACACAGATATTGCATCGGAATTAAATACAAAAGGCACAATGCCGACTTCAGTACAAGAAGACTGACCCTTCTTACTGTCTATGTTTTGAACCGTTCCTGTGACACTAGTTATAGATTCCGATGCTTCACTTTAGGTTTACTGATTCCCTCTGACCTTCTTATAGACAAAGAAACACATAAATTGCATCGGAATTAAATACAAAAGGCACAATGCCGACTCAAGTACAAGAAGACTGGCTCTTCTTACTGTCTATGTTTTGAACCACTCCTGTGACACTAGATATAGATTCCGATGCTTCACTTCAGGTTTACTGTATCCCTCTGACCTTCTTATTGACGTAGAAACACAGATATTGCATCGGAATTAAATACAAATGGCAAAATGCCGACTTAAGTACAAAAAGAGTGACTCTTCTCACTGTCTATGATTTGAACCATTCCTGTGACATTAGTTATAGATTCCGATGCTTCACTTCAGGTTTACTGTATCCCTCTGACCTTCTTATTGACGATGAAACACTTAAATTGCATCGGAATTAAATACAAAAGGCACAATGCCGACTTAAGTACAAGAAGAATGGGGCTTCTTAGTGTCTATGTTTTGAACCATTCCTGTGACACTAGTTATAGATTCCGATGCTTCACTTCAGGTTTACTGTATCCCTCTGACCTTCTTATTGACGATGAAACACAGAAATTGCATCCTAATTAAATACAAAAGGCACAATGCCGACTCAAGTACAAGAAGACTGGCTGTTCTTACTGTCTATGTTTTGAACCATTTCTGCGACACTAGTTATAGATTCCGATGCTTCACTTCAGTCTTACTCTATCCCTCAGAACTTCTTAATGACGAAGAAACACAGATATTGCATCGGAATTAAATACAAAAGGCACAATGCCGACTTAAGTACAAGAAGACTGACCCTTCTTACTGTCTATGTTTTGGACCATTCCTGTGACACTAGTTATAGATTCTGATGCTTCACTTCGGGATTACTGTATCCCTCTGACCTTTTTATTGACGATGAAACACAGAAATTGCATCGGAATTAAATACAAAAGTCACAATGCCGTCTTAAGTACAAAAAGACTGACTCTTCTTACTGTCTATGTTTTGAACCATTCCTGTGACACTAGTTATAGATTCCGATGCTTGACTTTAGGTTTACTGAATCCCTCTGACCTTCTCATAGACAAAGAAACACATAAATTGCATCGGAATTAAATACAAAAGGCACAATGCCGACTCAAGTACAAGACGACTGGCTCTTCTTACTGTGTATGATTTAAACCATTTCTGTGACACTAGTTAAAGATTCCGATGCTTCACTTCAGGTTTACTGTATCCCTCTGACCTTCTTATTGACGAAGAAACACAGATATTGCATCGGAGTTAAATACAAAAGGCACAATGCCGTCTTAAGTACAAGAAGACTGACCCATCCTACTGTCTTTGTTTTGAACCATTCCTGTGACACTTGTTATAGATTCCGATGCTTCACTTCAGGTTCACTGTATCCCTCTGACCTTCGTATTGACGATGAAACACAGAAATTGCATCGGAATTAAATACAAATGGCACAACGCCGACTTAAGAACAAAAAGAGTGACTCTTCTTACTGTCTATCTTTTGAACCACTCCTGTGACACTAGTTGTAGATTCCGACGCTTCACTTCTGGTTTACTGTATCCCTGTGAGCTTCTTATTGACGATGAAACACAGAAAATTCATCGGAATTAAATACAAAAGGCACAATGCCGACTCAAGTACAAGAAGACTGGATCTTCTTACTGTCTATGATTTGAGCCATTCCTGTGACACTAGTTATAGATTCCGATGTTTCACTTCAGGTTTACAGTATCCAGCTGACCTTCTTATTGACGATGAAGCACAGAAATTGCATCGGAATTAAATACAAAAGGCAAAATGCCGACTTAAGTACAAAAAGACTGGGTCTTCTTACTGTCTATGTTTTGAACCATTCCTGTGACACTAGTTATAGATTCCAATGCTTCACTTAAGGTTTACTGTATCCCTCTGACCTTCTTATTGACAATGAAACACAGAAATTGCATCCTAATTAAATGCAAAAGGCACAATGCCGACTCAAGTACAAGAAGACTGGCTCTTCTTACTGTCTATGTTTTGAACCATTTCTGTGACACTAGTTATAGATTCCGATGCTTCACTTCAGGTTTACTGTATCCCTCTGACCTTCTTAATGACGAAGAAACACAGATATTGCATCGGAATTAAATACAAAAGGCACAATGCCGACTTAAGTACAAGAAGACTGACCCTTCTTACTGTCTACGTTTTGAACCATTCCTGCGACACTAGTTATAGATTCCGATGTTTCACTTCAGGTTTACAGTATCCAGCTGACCTTCTTATTGACGATGAAGCACAGAAATTGCATCGGAATTAAATACAAAAGGCAAAATGCCATCTTAAGTACAAAAAGACTGAATCTTCTTACTGTCTATGTTTCGAGCATTTCCTGTGACACTAGTTATAGATTCCGATGCTTGACTTTAGGTTTACTGTATCCCTCTGACCTTCTTATTGACGTAGAGACACAGATATTGCATCGGAATTAAATACAAAAGGCACAATGACGACTTAAGTACAAGAAGACTGACCCATCCCAGTGTCTTTGTTTTGAACCATTCCTGTGACACTAGTTATAGATTCCGATGCTTCACTTCAGGTTCACTTTATCCCTCTGACCTTCGTATTGACGATGAAACACAGAAATTGCATCGGAATTAAATACAAATGGCAAAATGCCGACTTAAGTACAAAAAGAGTGACTCTTCTTACTGTCTATGATTTGAACCATTCCGGTGACACTAGTTATAGATTCCGATGCTACACTTCAGGTTTACTGTATCCCGGTGAGCTTCTTATTGACGATGAAACTCAGAAATTGCATCGGAATTATATACAAAAGGCACAATGCCGACTTAAGTGCAAGAAGACTGACTCTTCTTACTGTCAATGTTTGAACCATTCCTGAGACACTAGTTATAGATTCCGATGGTTTACTTCAGGTTTACTATGTCTCTCTGACCTTCTTATTGACGATCAAACACAGAAAATTCATCGGAATTAAATACAAAAGGCACAATGCCGATTCAAGTACAAGACGACTGGCTCTTCTTACTGTCTTTGTTTTGAGCCATTCCTGTGACACTAGTTATAGATTCCGATGCTTCACTTCAGGTTTACTGTATCCAGCTGACCTTCTTATTGACGATGAAGCACAGAAATTGCATCGGAATTAAATACAAAAGGCACAATGCCGACTTAAGTAGAAGAAGACTGACTCTTCCTACTGTCTATGATTTGAACCATTCCTGTGACACTCGTTATAGATTCCGATGCTTCACTTCAGGTTTACTGTATACCTGTGAGCTTCTTATTGACGATGAAACACAGAAAATTCATCGGAATTAAATACAAAAGGCACAATGCCGACTCAAGTACAAGAAGACTGGCTCTTCTTACTGTCTATGTTTTGAGCCATTTCTGTGACACTAGTTATAGATTCCGATGCTTCACTTCAGGTTTACTGTATCCAGGTGACCGTCTTATTGACGATGAAGCACAGAATTTGCATCGGAATTAAATACAAAGTGCACAATGCCGACTTAAGTACAAAAAGAATGGGTCTTCTTACTGTCTATGTTTTGAACCACTCCTGTGACACTAGTTATAGATTCCGATGCTTCACTTCAGGTTTACTGTATCCCTCTGACCTTCTTAATGACGAAGAAACACAGATATTGCATCGGAATTAAGTACAAAAGGCACAATGCCGACTTAAGTACAAGAAGACTGACCCTTCTTACTGTCTACGTTTTGAACCATTCCTGTGACACTAGTTATAGATACCGATGCTTCACTTCAGGTTTACTGTATCCCTCTGACCTTCGTATTGACGATGAAACACAGAAATTGCATCGGAATTAAATACAAAAGGCACAATGACGACTTAAGTACAAGAAGACTGACCCATCCCACTGTCTTTGTTTTGTACCATTCCTGTGACACTAGTTATAGATTCCGATGGTTTACTTCAGGTTTACTATATCCCTCTGACCTTCTTATTGACGATCAAACACAGAAAATTCATCGGAATTAAATACAAAAGGCACAATGCCGATTCAAGTACAAGACGACTGGCTCTTCTTACTGTCTATGTTTTGAGCCATTCCTGTGACACTAGTTATAGATTCCGATGCTTCACTTCAGGTTTACTGTATCCAGCTGACCTTCTTATTGACGATGAAGCACAGAAATTGCATCGGAATTAAATACAAAAGGCAAAATGCCGACTTAAGTACAAGAAGACTGACCCTTCTTACTGTCTATGATTTGAACCATTCCTGTGACACTAGTTACAGGTTCCCATGCTTCACTTCAGTTTTACTGTATCCCTCTCACCTTGTTATTGACGATGAAACACAGAAATTGCATCGGAATTAAATACAAAAGGCACAATGCCGACTTAAGTAGAAGAAGACTGACTCTTCCTACTGTCTATGATTTGAACCATTCCTGTGACACTCGTTATTGATTCCGATGCTTCACTTCAGGTTTACTGTATCACTTTCACCTTCCTATTGACGATGAAACACAGAAATTGCATTTTAATTAAATACAAAAGGCACAATGCCGACTTAAGTACAAGATAACTGACTCTTCCTACTGACTACGTTTTGAACCATTCCTGTGACACTACTTATAGATTCCGATGCTTCACTTCAGGTTTACTGTATCCAGCTGACCTTCTTATTGACGATGAAACACGTAAATTGCATCGGAATTAAATACAAAATGCACAATGCCGACTTAAGTACGAAAAGAATGGGTCTTCTTACTGTCTATGTTTTGAACCATTCCTGTGACACTAGTTATAGATTCCGATGCTTCACTTCAGGTTTACTGTATCCCTCTGACCTTCTTATTGACAATGAAACACAAAAATTGCATCCTAATTAAATACAAAAGGCACAATGCCGTCTCAAATACAAGCAGACTGGCTCTTCTTACTGTCTATGTTTTGAACCATTTCTGTGACACTAGTTATAGATTCCGATGCTTCACTACAGTTTTACTGTATAACTCTGACCTTCTTAATGACGAAGAAACACAGATATTGCATCGGAATTAAATACAAAAGGCACAATGCCGACTTCAGTACAAGAAGACTGACCCTTCTTACTGTCTATGTTTTGAACCATTCCTGTGACACTAGTTATAGATTCCGATGATTCACTTCAGGTTTACTGCTTCCCACTGACCTTCTTATTGACGATGAAACCCAGAAATTGCATCGGAATTGAATACAAAAGGCACAATGCCGACTCAAGTACAAGAAGATTGGCTCTTCTTACTGTCTATGTTTTGAACCATTTCTGTGACACTAGTTATTGATTCCGATGCATCCCTTCAGGATAACTATATCCTTCTGACCTTCTTATTGACGAAGAAACACAGATATTGCATCGGTATTAAATACAAAAGGCACAATGCCGACTTAAGTACAAGAAGACTGACCCTTCTTACTGTCTAAGTTTTGAACCATTCCTGTGACACTAGTTACAGATACCGATGCTTCACTTCAGGTTTACTGTATCCCTCTGACCTTCGTATTGACGATGAAACACAGAAATTGCATCGGAATTAAATACAAAAGGCACAATGCCATCTTAAGTACAAAAAGACTGACTCTGGTTACTGTCTATGTTTCGAACCTTTCCTGTGACACTAGTTATAGATTCCGATGCTTGACTTTAGGTTTACTGATTCCCTCTGACCTTCTTATAGACAGAGAAACACATAAATTGCATCGGAAATAAATACAAAAGGCACAATGCCGACTCAAGTACAAGAAGACTGGCTCTTCTTACTGTCTATGATTTAAACCATTTCTGTGACACTAGTTATAGATTCCGATGCTTCACTTCAGGTTTACTGTATCCCTCTGACCTTCTTATTGACGTAGAAACACAGATATTGCATCAGAATTAAATACAAAAGGCACAACGACGACTTATGTACAAGAAGACTGACCCATCCCACTGTCTTTGTTTTGAACCATTCCTGTGACACTAGTTATAGATTCCGATGCTTCACTTCAGGTTCACTGTATCCCTCTGACCTTCGTATTGACGATGAAACACAGAAATTGCATCGGAATTAAATACAAATGACAAAATGCCGACTTAAGTACAAAAAGAGTGACTCTTCTTACTGTCTATGATTTGAACCATTCCTGTGACACTAGTTATAGATTCCGATGCTTCACTTCAGGTTTACTGTATCCCTGTGAGCTTCTTATTGACGATGAAACACAGAAATTGCATCGGAATTATATACAAAAGGCACAATGCCGACTTAAGTAGAAGAAGACTGACTCTTCTTACTGTCAATGTTTTGAACCATTCCTGTGACACTAGTTATAGTTTCCGATGGTTTACTTCAGGTTTACTATATCCCTCTGACCTTCTTATTGACGATGAAACACAGAAATTGCATCGGAATTAAATACAAAAGGCATAATGCCGACTTAAGTATAAGAAGACTGAGTCTTCCTACTGTCTATGATTTGAAACATTCCTGTGACACTCGTTATAGATTCCGATGCTTCACTTCAGGTTTACTGTATCCAGGTGACCTTCTTATTGACGGTGAAACACGTAAAACGCATCGGAATTAAATACAAAATGCACAATGCCGACTTAAGTACAAAAAGAATGGGTCTTCTTACTGTCTATGCTTTGAACCATTCCTGTGACACTAGTTATAGATTCCGATGCTTCACTTCAGGTTTACTGTATCCCTCTGACCTTCTTATTGACAATGAAACACAGAACTTGCATCCTAATTAAATACAAAAGGCACAATGCCGACTCAAATACAAGAAGACTGGCTCTTCTTACTGTCTATGTTGTGAACCATTTCTGTGACACTAGTTATAGATTCCGATGCTTCACTTCAGTTTTACTGTATAACTCTGACCTTCTTAATGACGAAGAAACACAGATATTGCATCGGAATTAAATACAAAAGGCACAATGCCGACTTCAGTACAAGAAGACTGACCCTTCTTACTGTCTATGTTTTGAACCATTCCTGTGACACTAGTTATAGATTCCGATGCTTCACTTCAGGTTTATTGTATCCCACTGACCTTCTTATTGACGATGAAACACAGAAATTGCATCGGAATTTAATACAAAGGGCACAATGCCGACTCAAGTACAAGAAGACTGGCTCTTCTTACTGTCTATGTTTTGAACCATTTCTGTGACACTAGTTATAGATTCCGATGCATCCCTTCAGGATTACTATATCCCTCTGACCTTCTTATTGACGAAGAAACACAGATATTGCATCGGAATTAAATACAAAAGGCACAATGCCGACTTAAGTACAAAAAGACTGACCCTTCTTACTGTCTAAGATTTGAACCATTCCTGTGACACTAGTTATAGATACCGATGCTTCACTTCAGGTTTACTGTATCCCTCTGACCTTCGTATTGACGATGAAACACAGAAATTGCATCGGAATTAAATACAAAAGGCACAATGCCATCTTAAGTACAAAAAGACTGACTCTGGTTACTGTCTATGTTTCGAACCTTTCCTGTGACACTAGTTATAGATTCCGATGCTTGACTTTAGGTTTACTGATTCCCTCTGCCCTTCTTATAGACAAAGAAACACATATATTGCATCGGAAATAAATACAAAAGGCACAATGCCGACTCAAGTACAAGAAGACTGGCTCTTCTTACTGTCTATGATTTAAACCATTTCTGTGACACTAGTTATAGATTCCGATGCTTCACTTCAGGTTTACTGTATCCCTCTGACCTTCTTATTGACGATGAAACACAGAAATTGCATCGGAATTAAATACCAAAGGCACAATGCCGACTTAAGTAGAAGAAGACTGACTCTTCCTACTGTCTATGATTTGAACCATTCCTGTGACACTCGTTACAGATGCCGATGCTTCACTTCAGGTTTACTGTATCCCTTTCACCTTCCTATTGACGATGAAACACAGAAATTGCATTTTAATTAAATACAAAAGGCACAATGCCGACTTAAGTGCAAGATAACTGACTCTTCCTACTGACTACGTTTTGAACCATTCCTGTGACACTATTTATAGTTTCCGATGCTTCACTTCAGGTTTACTGTATCCAGCTGACCTTCTTATTGACGATGAAGCACAGAAATTGCATCGGAATTAAATACAAAAGGCACAATGCCGACATAAGTACATGAAGACTGACTCTTCCTAAAGTCTATGTTTTGAACCAATCCTGTGACACTAGTTTAAGATTCCGATGCTTCACTTCAGGTTTTCTGTATCCCTCTGACCTCTTTATCGACGATGAAACACATAAATTGCATCTGAATTAAATACAAAAGGCACAATGCCGACTCAAGTACAAGAAGACTGGTTCTTATTACTGTCTATGATTTAAACCATTTCTGTGACACTAGTTATAGATTCCGATGCTTCACTTCAGGTTTACTGTATCCCTCTGACCTTCTTATTGACGTAGAAACACAGATATTGCATCGGAATTAAATACAAAAGGCACAATGTTGACTTAAGTACAAGAAGACTGACCCATCCCACTGTCTTTGTTTTGAACCATTCCTGTGACACTAGTTATAGATTCCGATGCTTCACTTCAGGTCCACTGTATCCCTCTGACCTTCTTATTGACGATGAAACACAGAAATTGCATCTTAATTAAATACAAAAGGCACAATGCCGATTTAAGTACAAGAAGACTGACTCATCTTATTGTCAATGTTTTCTACCATTCCGGTGACATTAATTATAGATTCCGATGATTCACTTCAGGTAACTGTATCCAGCTGACCTTCTTATTGACGACGAAACACAGAAATTGCATCGTAATTATATACAAAAGGCACAATGCCGACTTAAGTACAAGAAGTCTGACTCTTCTTACTGTATATGTTTTGAACCATTCCTGTGACACTAGTTATAGATACCGATGCTTCACTTCCGGTTTACTGTATTCCTCTGACCTTCGTATTGACGATGAAACACAGAAATTGCATCGGAATTAAATACAAAAGGCACAATGCCATCTTAAGTACAAAAAGACTGACTCTTCTTACTGTCTATGTTTCGAACCTTTCCTGTGACACTAGTTATAGATTCCGATGCTTGACTTTAGGTTTACTGATTCCCTCTGACCGTCTTATAGACAAAGAAACACATAAATTGCATCGGAATTAAATACAAAAGGCACAATGCCGACTCAAGTACAAGAAGACTGGATCTTCTTACTGTCTATGAATTAAACCATTTCTGTGACACTAGTTATAGATTCCGATGCTTCACTTCAGGTTTACTGTATCCCTCTGACCTTCTTATTGACGTAGAGACACAGATATTGCATCGGAATTAAATACAAATGGCACAATGACGACTTAAGTACAAGAAGACTGACCCATCCCACTGTCTTTGTTTTGTGCCATTCCTGTGACACTAGTTATAGATTCCGATGCTTCACTTCAGGTTCACTGTATCCCTCTGTCCTTCGTATTGACGATGAAACACAGAAATTGCATCGGAATTAAATACAAATGGCAAAATGCCAACTTAAGTACAAAAAGAGTGACTCTTCTTACTGTCTATGATTTGAACCATTCCTGTGACACTAGTTATAGATTCCGATGGTACACTTCAGGTTTACTGTATCCCTGTGAGCTTCTTATTGACGACGAAACACAGAAATTGCATCGGAATTATATACAAAAGGCACAATGCCGACTTAAGTACAAGAAGACTAACTCTTCTTACTGTCAATGTTTGAACCATTCCTGTGACACTAGTTATAGATTCCGATGGTTTACTTCAGGTTTACTATATCCCTCTGACCTTCTTATTGACGATCAAACACAGAAAAATCATCGGAATTAAATACAAAAGGCACAATGCCGATTCAAGTACAAGACGACTGGCTCTTCTTACTTTCTATGTTTTAAGCCATTCCTGTGACACTAGTTATAGATTCCGATGCTTCACTTCAGGTTTACTGTATCCAGCTGACCTTCTTATTGACGATGAAGCACAGAAATTGCATCGGAATTAAATACAAAAGGCAAAATGCCGACTTAAGTACAAGAAGACTGACCCTTCTTACTGTCTATGATTTGAACCATTCCTGTGACACTAGTTACAGATTCCCATGCTTCACTTCAGTTTTACTGTATCCCTCTGACCTTCTTATTGACGATGAAACACAGAAATTGCATCGGAATTAAATACAAAAGGCACAATGCCGACTTAAGTAGAAGAAGACTGACTCTTCCTACTGTCTATGATTTGAACCATTCCTGTGACACTCGTTATAGATTCCGATGCTTCACTTCAGGTTTACTGTATCACTTTTACCTTCTTATTGACGAT
>NW_025728335.1:0-44798 GCF_021461385.2 Schistocerca piceifrons | reverse complement strand
CATAAGTTGCCCTTGGAGACAAATCGGCTGAATAGCAAAGAATTGAATCTCGACGCAGTTTGAGTGTTCCATCGTTATTAGGAGGCCCTGAACGTTACAATTAACTATCATTTTTGCGTCGGATTCGAAAATCTAGACTCACAGGAGAACGACCATATGGTGCCCGAGGCAGCAACAGCCCCTTGGAGACAAGTTAGCAGGATTCCGATGTATTGAATCTCGACGCAATTTGAGTGATCCATCGTCTTTCGGAGGCCCTGAACTTTACAATTAACAATCAGTTTTGTGTCGGATTAGAAAATCTAGACTCACAGGAGAACGACCATAAGGTGCCCGAGGCAGGAATAGACCCTTGGAGACAAGTAGGCTGGAGGACGATGAATTGACACTCGACGCAATTTGAGTGTACCATCGTCATTAGGAGGCGCTGAAAGTTACAATTATCTATCATTTAGCGTCGGATTCGAAAATCTACTCACAGGAGAAGGATCATATGGTGCCCGAAACAGCAGTATCCCCTTGGATACAAGTCGGCTGGAAGACGATGTATTGAAACTCGATTCAATTTGAGTGTTTCATCGTCATTAGGAGGCCCTGAACGTTACAATTAACAATCAGTTTTGCGTCGGATTAGAAATCTACACTCACTGGAGATCGACCATAAGGTGACCGAGGCAGCAATAGACCCTTGGAGACAAGTCGCCTGAAGGACGATGTATTGAATCTCGACTCCATTTGAGTGTTCCATCGTCTTTTGGAGGCCCTGACCGTTACAATTAACTATCAGTTTCGCGTCGGATTCGAAAATCCAGACTCATTGGAGACGGACCATTAGGTTCCGGAAGCAGCAATATCCCCTTGGAGACCAGTCCGCTGGAAGACGATGTATTGAATTGCGACGGAATTTGAGTGCTCCATCGTCATTATGAGGCCGTGAACGTTACAATTAACTATCAGTTTCGCGGCGGATTCGAAAATCTAGACTTACAGGAGAAGGCCCGTATGGTGCCCGAGGCAGAAATATCCCCTTGTAGACAAGTCGGCTGAAGGTCGATGTATATAATCTCGACGCAATTTGAGTGCTCCATCGTCATTATGAGGCTCTGAAGGTTACATTTAACTATCAGTTTCGCGTAGGATACGAAAATCTAGACTTACAGGAGAACGATCATAAGGTACCCAGGCAGCAATAGACGCTTGGAGACAAGTCGGCTGGAGAACGATGTTTTGGTTCGCGACGCAATAAGAGTGTTCCATCGTAACTAGGAGGCCATGAATTTTACACTTAACTATAAGTTTTTCGTCGGATTGGAAATTCTAGACCCACTGGAGACGGACCATAAGGTTCCGGAAGCAGCAGTATCCCCTTGGAGACCAGTTCGCTGGAGGACGATGTATTGGATTGCGACGGTATTTGAGTACTCCATCGTCATTAGGAGGCCCTGAACGTTACAATTAACTATAAGTTTCTCGTCGGATTCGAAAATCTAGACTCACAAGATAAGGACCATATGGTACCCGAGGCGGCAATAAACCCCTTGGAGACAAGTCGGCTGGAGGACGATATATTGAATCTCGACCCAATTTGAGTGATCCATCGTCATTAGGAGGCGCTGAACGATACAATTAACTATCAGTTATGCGTCGGATTCGAAAATCTAGAGTCACAGGAGGACGACCATAAGGTGCCCGAGGCAGCTATAGACCGTTGGATACAAGTCGGCTGAAGGACGATGTATTGAATCTCGACGCAAATTGAGTGTTCCATCGTCATTAGGAGGCGCTGAACGTTACAATTAACTATCATTTTTGCGTCGGATTCGAAAATTTAGACTCACAGGAGAACGACCATAAGGTGCCGGAGGCAGCAGCAGCCCCTTGGAGACAAGTTAGCTGGATTCCGATTTAATGAATCTCGACGCAATTTGAGTGTTCCATCGTCATTAGGAGGCCCTGAACGTTACAGTTAACAATCAGTTTTGCGCCGGATTCGAAAATGTAGACTCACAGGAGAACGACCATAAGGTGCCCGAAGCAGCTATAGACCGTTGGAGACAAGTCGGCTGAAGGACGATGTATTTAATCTCGGCGCAATTTGAGTGCTCCATCGTCAATATGAGGCCCTGAACGTTACAATAAACTATCAGTTTCGCGTCGGATTCGAAAATCTAGACTTAGAAGAGAACGATCATAAGGTGCCCCAGGCAGCAATAGACGCTTGGAGACAAGTCGGGTGGAGGAAGATCATTTCGATCGCGACGCAATTTGAGTGTTCCATCGTAACTAGGAGGCCCTGAATGTTACAATTAACTATAAGGTTTTCGTCGGATTGGAAATTCTAGACTCACTGGAGACGGACCATAAGGTTCCGGAAGCAGCAGTATCCCTTGGAGACCAGTCCGCTGGAGGAATATGTATTGGATCCCGACGCAATTTGAGTGTTCCACCGTCATTAGGAGGCCCTGAACGTTACAATTAACAATCTGTTTTGTGTCGGATTAGAAAATCTAGATTCACAGGAGAACGACCATAAGGTGCCCGAGGCAGCAACAGCCCCTTGGAGACAAGTTAGCAGGATTCCGATGCATTGAATCTCGACGCAATTTGAGTGTTCCATCGTCATTCTGAGGCCCTGAACTTTACAATTAACAATCAGTTTTGCGTCGGATTAGAAAATCTAGACTCACAGGAGAACGACCATAAGGTGCCCGAGGCAGGAATAGACCCTTGGAGACAAGTAGGCTGGAGGACGATGAATTGACACACTCGACGCAATTTGAGTGTACCATCGTCTTTTGGAGGCCCTGACCGTTACACTTAACTATCAGTTTCGCGTCGGATTCGAAAATCCAGACTCATTGGAGACGGACCATTAGGTTCCGGAAGCAGCAATATCCCCTTGGAGACAAGTCCGCTGGAAGACGATGTTTTGAATTGCGACGGAATTTGAGTGCTCCATCGTCATTATGAGGCCGTGAACGTTACAATTAACTATCAGTTTCGCGGCGGATTCGAAAATCTAGACTTACAGGAGAAGGACCGTATGGTGCCCGAGGCAGCAATATCCCCTTGTAGACAAGTCGGCTGAAGGTCGATGTATATAATCTCGACGCAATTTGAGTGCTCCATCGTCATTATGAGGCTCTGAAGGTTACATTTAACTATCAGTTTCGCGTAGGATACGAAAATCTAGACTTACAGGAGAACGATCATAAGGTACCCAGGCAGCAATAGACGCTTGGAGACAAGTCGGCTGGAGAACGATGTTTTGGATCGCGACGCAATAAGAGTGTTCCATCGTAACTAGGAGGCCATGAATTTTACAATTAACTATAAGTTTTTCGTCGGATTGGAAATTCTAGACCCACTGGAGACGGACCATAAGGTTCCGGAAGCAGCAGTATCTCCTTGGAAACCAGTCCGCTGGAGGACGATGTATTGGATCGCGACGCTATTTGAGTACTCCATCGTCATTAGGAGGCCCTGAACGTTACAATTAACATTTAGTTTTGCGTCGGATTAGAAAATCTAGACTCACAGGAGAACGTCCATAAGGTGCCCGAGGCAGCAATAGACCCTTGGAGATAAGTTGGCTGGAGGACGATGTATTGAATCGCGACGCAATTTGAGAGATCCATCGTCATTAGGAGGCCATGAACGTTACAATTAACTATCAGTATCTCGACCGATTCGAAAATCTAGACTCATAGGACACGGGCCACATGGAACCCGAGGCAGCAAATCATCTTCTACACAAGTGGGCTGGAGGTCCATGTATTGACTCTCGACGCAAATTGAGTGTTCCATCGTCATTAGGAGGCGCTGAACGTTACAATTAACAATCATTTTTGCGTCGGGTTCGAAAATCTAGACTCACAGGAGAAAGATCATAAGGTGCCCGAGGCAGCAATGGACGCTTGGAGACAATTCGGCTGGTGGACGAAATATTGGATCGCGACGCAATATGAGTGTTTCAGAGTCATTAGGAGGCCTTGAATGTTACATCTATCAGTTTTTCGCCGGATTCGTAAATATAGACTCACATAATGTGCCCGAGGCAGGAATATCCCCTTGGAGACCAGTCCGCAGGAGGACGATGTTTTGAATCGCGACGCAATTTGAGCGCTCCATCGTCATTAGGAGGCCCTGAACGTTACAATTAACTATAAGTTTCTCGTCGGATTCGAAAATCTAGACTCACAAGATAAGGACCATATGGTACCCGAGGCGGCAATAAACCCCTTGGAGACAAGTCGGCTGGAGGACGATATATTGAATCTCGACCCAATTTGAGTGATCCATCGTCATTAGGAGGCGCTGAACGATACAATTAACTATCAGTTATGCGTCGGATTCGAAAATCTAGAGTCACAGGAGGACGACCATAAGGTGCCCGAGGCAGCTATAGACCGTTGGATACAAGTCGGCTGAAGGACGATGTATTGAATCTCGACGCAATTTGAGTGTTCCATCGTCATTAGGAGGCGCTGAACGTTACAATTAACTATCATTTTTGCGTCGGATTCGAAAATTTAGACTCACAGGAGAACGACCATAAGGTGCCGGAGGCAGCAACAGCCCCTTGGAGACAAGTTAGCTGGATTCCGATTTATTGAATCTCGACGCAATTTGAGTGTTCCATCGTCATTAGGAGGCCCTGAACGTTACAGTTAACAATCAGTTTTGCGTCGGATTCGAAAATGTAGACTCACAGGAGAACGACCATAAGGTGCCCGAGGCAGCTATAGACCGTTGGAGACAAGTCGGCTGAAGGACGATGTATTTAATCTCGGCGCAATTTGAGTGCTCCATCGTCAATATGAGGCCCTGAACGTTACAATAAACTATCAGTTTCGCGTCTGATTCGAAAATCTAGACTTACAAGAGAACGATCATAAGGTGCCCCAGGCAGCAATAGACGCTTGGAGACAAGTCGGGTGGAGGACGATCTTTTCGATCGCGACGCAATTTGAGTGTTCCATCGTAACTAGGAGGCCCTGAATGTTACAATTAACTATAAGGTTTTCGTCGGATTGGAAATTCTAGACTCACTGGAGACGGACCATAAGGTTCCGGAAGCAGCAGTATCCCTTGGAGACCAGTCCGCTGGAGGAATATGTATTGGATCCCGACGCAATTTGAGTGTTCCACCGTCATTAGGAGGCCCTAACCGTTACAATTAACAATCTGTTTTGTGTCGGATTAGAAAATCTAGATTCACAGGAGAACGACCATAAGGTGCCCGAGTCAGCAATAGACCCTTGGAGACAAGTTGGCTGGAGGTCGATGTATTGAATCTTGACGCATATTGAGTGTTCCATCCTCATTAGGAGGCGCTGAACGTTACAATTAACTGTCAGTTTTGCGTCGGGTTCGGAAATTTATACTCTCAGGGGAACGATCATATAGTGCCCGAGGCAGCAATAGACCTTTGGAGGCAAGTCGCCTGGAGGACGATGTATTGACACTGGACGCAATTGAGTGTTCCATCGTCATTAGGAGGCCCTGAATGTTTTTCGTCGGATTCGAAAATATAGACTCACATAATGTGCCCGAGGCAGCAATATCCCCTTGGAGACCAGTCCGCTGGAGGATGATGTATTGAATCGCGACGCAATTTGAGTGCTCCATCGTCTTTAGGAGGCCATAAACGTTACAATTAACTATCAGTATCTCGTCGGATTCGAAAATCTCGACTCACAGGACACGGACCACATGGAACCCGAGGCAGCATATCCCCTTCTAGACAAGTGGGCTGGAGGTCCATGTATTGACTCTCGACGAAAATTGACTGTTCCATCGTCATTAGGAGGCGCTGAACGTAACAATTGACTATCATTTTTGCGTCGGATTCGAAAATCTAGACTCACAGGAGACGAACCATAAGTTGCCCTTGGAGACAAATCGGCTGAATAGCGAAGAATTGAATCTCGACGCAGTTTGAGTGTTCCATCGTGATTAGGAGGCCCTGAACGTTGCAATTAACAATCAGGTTTGCGTCGGATTAGAAAATCTAGACTCACAGGAGAACGACCATAAGGTGCCCGAGGCAGGAATAGACCCTTGGAGACAAGTCGGCTGGAGGACGATGAATTGACACTCGACGCAATTTGAGTGTTTCATCGTCATTAGGAGGCCCTGAACGTTACAATTAACAATCAGTTTTGCGTCGGATTAGAAAATCTAGACTCACTGGAGATCGACCATAAGGTGACCGAGGCAGTAATAGACCCTTGGAGACAAGTCGCCTGAAGGACGATGTATTGAATCTCGACTCCATTTGAGTGTTCCATCGTCTTTTGGAGGCCCTGACCGTTACAATTAACTATCAGTTTCGCGTCGGATTCGAAAATCTAGACTCATTGGAGACGGACCATTGGGTTCCGGAAGCAGCAATATCCCCTTGGAGACCAGTCCGCTGGAAGACGATGCATTGAATTGCGACGGAATTTGAGTGCTCCATCGTCATTATGAGGCCGTGAACGTTACAATTTCGCGGCGGATTCGAAAATCTAGACTTACAGGAGAACGATCATAAGGTACCCAGGCAGCAATAGACGCTTGGAGACAAGTCGGCTGGACACGATGTTTTGGATCGCGACGCAATTTGAGTGTTCCATCGTAACTAGGAGGCCCTGAATGTTACAATTAACTATAAGTTTTTCGTCGGATTGGAAATTCTAGACTCACTGGAGACGGACCATAAGGTTCCGGAAGCAGCAGTATATCCTTAAGACCAGTCCGCTGGAGCAGGATGTATTGGATCGCGACGCAATTTGAGTACTCCATCGTCATTAGGAGGCCCTGAACGTTACAATTAACATTCAGTTTTGCGTCGGATTAGAAAATCTAGACTCACAGGAGAACGTCCATAAGGTGCCCGAGGCAGCAATAGACCCTTGGAGATAAGTTGGCTGGAGGACGATCTATTGAATCGCGACGCAATTTGAGCGATCCATCGTCATTAGGAGGCGCTGAACGTTACAATTAACTGTCAGTTTTGCGTCGGGTTCAAAAATGTAGACTCACAGGAGAACGATCATATATTGCCCGAGGCAGCAATAGACCCTTGGAGACAAGTCGCCTGGAGGACGATGTATTGGATTCCGACGCAATTTGAGTGTTCCATCGCCATTAGGAGGCCCTGAATGTTACAATTAACTATCAGTTTTTCGTCGGATTCGAAAATCTAGACTCACATAAGGTGCCCGTGGCAACGATATCCCCTTGGAGACCAATTCGCTGGAGGACGATGTATTGAATCGAGACGCAATTTGAGTGCTCCATCGTCATTAGGAGGCCATGAACGTTACAATTAACTATCAGTATCTCGTCGGATTCGAAAATCTAGACCCACAGGACACGGACCACATGGTACCCGAGGCAGCATATCCCCTTCTACACAAGTGGGCTGGAGGTCCATGTATTGACTCTCGACGCAAATTGAGTGTTCCATCGTCATTAGGAGGCACTGAACGTAACAATTGACTATCATTTTTGCGTCGGATTCGAAAATCTAGACACACAGGAGACGAACCATAAGTTGCCCGAGGCAGCAATATCCCCTTGGAGACAAATCGGCTGAATGGCGAAGTATCGAATCTCGACGCAATTTGAGTGATCCATCGTTATTAGGAGGCCCTGAACGTTACAATTAACTATCATTTTTGCGTCGGATTAGAAAATCTAGACTCACAGGAGACGGACCATATGGCGCCCGAGACAGCAATATCCCCTTGGAGACAAGTCGGCTGAAGGACGATGTATTGAATCTCGACGCAATTTGAGTGTTCCATCGTCATTAGGAGGAGCCGAACGTGACAATGAACTATCAGTTTTGCGTATGATACGAAAATCTAGACTCACAGGAGACGGACCATATGGTGCCCGAGGCCGCAATATCCCCTTGGAGATAAGTCGGCTGGAGAACGATGGATTGAATCTCGACGTTATTTGAGTGTTCCATCGTCATTAGTAGGCCCTGAACGTTACAATTAACTATCAGTTTTGCGTCGCATTCTAAAATCTAGACTCACAGGAGAACGACCACAAGGTGCCCGAGGCAGCAATGGAGACAAGTCGGCTGAATGACGATGTATTGAATCTTGACGCAATTTGAGTGTTCCATCGTCATTAGGAGGCCATGAACCTTACAATTAACTATCAGTTATGCGTCGGATTCGAAAATCTAGACTTACAGGAGAACGACCATAAGGTGCCCGAGGCAGCAATGGACCCTTGGAAACAAGTCGGCTGGAGGTTGATAGATTGCATCTCGACGCAATTTGAGTGATCCATCGTCAACAGGAGGCCCTGAACGTTACAATCAACTAGCAGTTTCGCGTCGAATACGAAAATCTAGATTCACCGGAGACGGCCATATGGTGCCCAAGGCAGCAATGTGCCCTTGGAGACAAGTCGGCTGGAGGACGATCTATTGAATCTCGACGCAATTTTAGTGTTCCATCGACATTAGGAGGCCTTTAATGTCACATTTAACTATCAGTTTTGCGTCGGATTTGAAAATCTAGACGCACAGGAGCACGACCATTTAGTGCCAGATGCAGAAATAGATCCTTGGAGAGAAATCGGCTGGAGGACGATGTATTGAATCGCGACGCAATGTGAGTGTTCCATCGTGATAAGGAGGCCCTGAACGTTACAATTAACTATCGGTTTTGCGTCGGATTCTAAAATCTAGACTCACACATGAACGACCATAAGGTGCCCGAGGCAGCAATGGAGACAAGTCGGCTGAATGACTATGTATTGAATCTCGACGCAATTTGAGTGTTCCATCGTCATTAGGAGGCCATGAACGTTACAATTAACTATCAGTTTTGCGTCTGATTCGAAAATCTAGACTCACAGGAGAACCACCATAAGGTGCCCGAGGCAGCAATAGACTCTTAGAGACAAGTCGTCTGAAGGAGATGTATTGAATCTCGACGTAATTTGAGTGTTCCAACGTCATTAGAAGGCACTGAACGTTACAAATAACTATCAGTTATGCGTCGGATTCTAAAATCTAGACTCACAGGAGATTCATCATAAGGTGCCCGAGGCAGCAATAGACCCTTGGAGACAAGTCAGCTGGAGGTTGATATATTGCATCTCGACGCAATTTGAGTGTTCCATCGTCAATAGGAGTCCCTGAACGTTACAATTAACTAACAGTTTTGCGTCTGATTCGAAAGTCTAGACTCACAGGAGAACCACCATAAGGTGCCCGAGGCAGCAATAGACTCTTAGAGACTAGTCGGCTGAAGGACGATGTATTGAATCTCGACGTAATTTGAGTGTTCCAACGTCATTAGGACGCACTGAACTTTACAATTAACTAGCAGTCTCGCGTCGGATTCGAAAATCTAGACTCACAGGAGACGGACCATGCCCAAGGCAGCAATATCCCCTTGGAGACAAGTCGGCTGGAGGACGATGCATTGGATCTCGACGCAATTTGAGTGTTCCATTTTTATTAGGATGCCATTAACATTACAATTAACTATCAGTTTTGCGTCGGATTCGAAAATCTAGACTCACAGGAGAACGACCATAAGCTGAACGAGGCAGCAATAGACCCTTGGAGACTAGTCGGCTGGAGGTCGATGTATTGCATCTCGACGCAATTTGAGTGTTCCATCGTCATTATTAGTAAATGAACGTTACAATTAACCATCAGCTTTGCGTCGGATTCGAAAATCTAGACTCACACGAGAACCACCATAAGGTGCCCGAGGCAGCAATAGACTCTTGGAGACAAGTCGGCTGAAGGAAGATGTATTGAATCTCGACTCAATTTGAGTGTTCCATCGTCATTAGGAGGCCCTGAACGTTACAAATAACTAGCAGTTTCGCGTCGGATACGAAAATCTAGACTCACCGGAGACGGCCATATGGTGCCCAAGTCAGCAATATCCCCTTGGAGACAAGTCGGCTGGAGGACGATCTATTGAATCTCGACGCAATTTGAGTGTTCCATCGTCATTAGGAGGCCCTTAATGTCACAATTAACTATCTGTCTTGCGTCGGATTTGAAAATCTAGACGCACAGGAGCACGACCATAAAGTGAAAGATGCAGAAATAGATCCTTTGAGAGAAGTCGGCTGGAGGACGATGTATTGAATCATGACGCAATTTGAGTGTTCCATCGTCATTAGGAGACCCTGAACGTTACAATTAACTATTAACTTTGCGTCGGATACGAAAATCTAGACTCACAGGAGAGCCACCATAAGGTGCCCGAGGCAGCAATAGACTCTTGGAGACAAGTCGGCTGAAGGAAGATGTATTGAATCTCGACGCAATTTGAGTGTTCCATTTTTATTAGGATGCCATTAACATTACAATTAACTATCAGTTTTGCGTCGGATTTGAAAATCTAGACGTACAGGAGCACGTACATATGGTGCCAGAGGCAGCAAAAGACCCTTGGAGACAAGTCGTCTGGAGGACGATGTAATGAATCTCGACGCAACTTGAGTGTTCCATCGTCATTAGGAGGCGCTGAACATTACAATTAACTATCAGTTATCCGTCGGATTCGAAAATTTAGACTCACAGGAGAACGACCATAAGGTGAACGAGGCAGCATAAAACCTTTGGAGACTAGTCGGCTGGAGGTCGATGTATTGCATCTCGACGCAATTTGAGTGTTCCATCGTCATTATTAGGAGATGAACGTTACAATTGACAATCAGCTTTGCGTCGGATTCGAAAATCTAGACTCACAGGAGAACCACAATAAGATGCCCGAGGCAGCATAGACACTTGGAGACAAGTCGTCTGGAGGATGATCTATTGAATCTCGACGCAATTTGAGTGTTCCTTCGTCATTAGGAGGCCCTTAATGTCACAATTAACTATCAGTTTTGCGTCGGATTCGAAAATCTTGACTCACAGGGGAACCCGAGGCAGAAATAAACACTTGGAAACAAGTCAGGTGAAGGACGGTGTAATGAATCTCCACGCAATTTGAGTGTTCCAACGTCATTAGGAGGCACTGAACTTCACAAATAACTAGCAGTATCGCGGCGGATTCGAAAATCTAGACTCACAGGAGTCAGACCATACGGTGCTCAAGGCAACAATATCCCCTTGGAGACAAGTCGGCTGGAGGACTATGTATTGAATCTCGACGCAATTTGAGTGTTCTATCTTCGTTACGAGGCCCTTAACGTTACAGTTTTGCGTCGGATTTGAAAATCTAGACGCACAGGAGCACGACCATAATTTGCCAGAAGCAGGAATAGACCCTTGGAGACAAGTCGGCTGGCCGACGATGTATTGAATCGCGACGCAATTTGAGTGTACCATCGTCATTAAGAGGCACTGAATGTTACAAATTACTATCAGTTTGGCGTCGGATTCGAAAATCTAGACTCAGGGGAGAACGACCATAAGGTGCCCGATGCAGCAATATCCCCTTGGAGGCATGTCGGCTTGAGGACGATGTATTGAATCTCGACGCAATTTGTGTATTCCATCGTCATTAGGAGGCGCCGTAGGTTACAATTAACTGTCAGTTATGCGTCGGATTCTAAAATCTAGAATCACAGGAGAACGACCATAAGGTGCCCGAGGCAGCAATAGACCCTTGGAGAGAAGTCGGCTGAATGACGATGTATTGAATCTCGACGCAATTTGAGTGTTACATCGTCTTTAGGAGGCGCTGAACGTTACAATTAACTATCAGTTATGCGTCGGATTCGAAAATCTAGATTCACAGGAGAACGACCATAAAGTGCCCGAGGCAGTAATAGACCCTAGGAGACAAGTCGACTGGAGGACGATGTATTGAATTTCGACGCAATTAGAGTATTCCATCGTCATTAGGAGGCCATAAACGTTACAATTAACCATCAGTTTTGCGTCGGATTCGAAAATCTAGACTCACAGGAGACGGATCATAAGTTGCCCGACGCAGCAATATCCCCTTGTAGACCAATCGGCTGGAGGACTATGTATTGAATCTCGACGCAGTTTGAGTGTTTCATCGTCATTAGGAGGCGCTGAACGTTACAATTAACAATCAGCTTTGAGACGGGTAAAATTATTTAGATTCACAGGAGACGAACCATAAGTTGCCCGAGGCAGCAATATCCCCTTGGAGACAAATCGGCTGAATGGCGAAGTATCGAATCTCGACGCAATTTGAGTGATCCATCGTTATTAGGAGGCCCTGAACGTTACAATTAACTATCATTTTTGCGTCGGATTAGAAAATCTAGACTCACAGGAGACGGACCATATGGCGCCCGAGAGAGCAATATCCCCTTGGAGACAAGTCGGCTGGAGGACGATGTATTGAATCTCGACGCAATTTGAGTGTTCCATCGTCATTAGGAGGAGCTGAACGTGACAATGAACTATCAGTTTTGCGTATGATACGAAAATCTAGACTCACAGGAGACGGACCATATGGTGCCCGAGGCCGCAATATCCCCTTGGAGACAAGTCGGCTGGAGAACGATGGATTGAATCTCGACGTTATTTGAGTGTTCCATCGTCATTAGTAGGCCCTGAACGTTACAATTAACTATCAGTTTTGCGTCGCATTCTAAAATCTAGACTCACAGGAGAACGACCACAAGGTGCCCGAGGCAGCAATGGAGACAAGTCGGCTGAATGACGATGTATTGAATCTTGACGCAATTTGAGTGTTCCATCGTCATTAGGAGGCCATGAACCTTACAATTAACTATCAGTTATGCGTCGGATTCGAAAATCTAGACTTACAGGAGAACGACCATAAGGTGCCCGAGGCAGCAATGGACCCTTGGAAACAAGTCGGCTGGAGGTTGATAGAATGCATCTCGACGCAATTTGAGTGATCCATCGTCAACAGGAGGCCCTGAACGTTACAATTAACTAGCAGTTTCGCGTCGAATACGAAAATCTAGATTCACCGGAGACGGCCATATGGTGCCCAAGGCAGCAATGTGCCCTTGGAGACAAGTCGGCTGGAGGACGATCTATTGAATCTCGACGCAATTTGAGTGTTCCATCGACATTAGGAGGCCTTTAATGTCACATTTAACTATCAGTTTTGCGTCGGATTTGAAAATCTAGACGCACAGGAGCACGACCATTTAGTGCCAGATGCAGAAATAGATCCTTGGAGAGAAATCGGCTGGAGGACGATGTATTGAATCGCGACGCAATGTGAGTGTTCCATCGTGATAAGGAGGCCCTGAACGTTACAATTAACTATCGGTTTTGCGTCGGATTCTAAAATCTAGACTCACACATGAACGACCATAAGGTGCCCGAGGCAGCAATGGAGACAAGTCGGCTGAATGACTATGTATTGAATCTCGACGCAATTTGAGTGTTCCATCGTCATTAGGAGGCCATGAACGTTACAATTAACTATCAGTTTTGCGTCTGATTCGAAAATCTAGACTCACAGGAGAACCACCATAAGGTGCCCGAGGCAGCAATAGACTCTTAGAGACAAGTCGTCTGAAGGAGATGTATTGAATCTCGACGTAATTTGAGTGTTCCAACGTCATTAGAAGGCACTGAACGTTACAAATAACTATCAGTTATGCGTCGGATTCTAAAATCTAGACTCACAGGAGATTCATCATAAGGTGCCCGAGGCAGCAATAGACCCTTGGAGACAAGTCAGCTGGAGGTTGATATATTGCATCTCGACGCAATTTGAGTGTTCCATCGTCAATAGGGGTCCCTGAACGTTACAATTAACTAACGGTTTTGCGTCTGATTCGAAAGTCTAGACTCACAGGAGAACCACCATAAGGTGCCCGAGGCAGCAATAGACTCTTGGAGACTAGTCTTCTGAAGGACGGTGTAATGAATCTCGACGCAATTTGAGTGTTCCAACGTCATTAGAAGGCACTGAACGTTACAAATAACTATCAGTTATGCGTCGGATTCTAAAATCTAGTCTCACAGGAGATTCATCATAAGGTGCCCGAGGCAGCAATAGACCCTTGGAGACAAGTCAGCTGGAGGTTGATATATTGCATCTCGACGCAATTTGAGTGTTCCATCGTCAATAGGAGTCCCTGAACGTTACAATTAACTATCAGTTTTGCGTCTGATTCGAAAATCTAGACTCACAGGAGAACCACCATAAGGTGCCCGAGGCAGCAATAGACTCTTAGAGACAAGTCGTCTGAAGGACGATGTATTGAATCTCGACGTAATTTGAGTGTTCCAACGTCATTAGGACGCACTGAACTTTACAATTAACTAGCAGTCTCGCGTCGGATTCGAAAATCTAGACTCACAGGAGACGGACCATGCCCAAGGCAGCAATATCCCCTTGGAGACAAGTCGGCTGGAGGACGATGCATTGGATCTCGACGCAATTTGAGTGTTCCATTTTTATTAGGATGCCATTAACATTACAATTAACTATCAGTTTTGCGTCGGATTCGAAAATCTAGACTCACAGGAGAACGACCATAAGCTGAACGAGGCAGCAATAGACCCTTGGAGACTAGTCGGCTGGAGGTCGATGTATTGCATCTCGACGCAATTTGAGTGTTCCATCGTCATTATTAGTAGATGAACGTTACAATTACCATCAGCTTTGCGTCGGATTCGAAAATCTAGACTCACAGGAGAACCACCATAAGGTGCCCGAGGCAGCAATAGACTCTTGGAGACAAGTCGGCTGAAGGAAGATGTATTGAATCTCGACTCAATTTGAGTGTTCCATCGTCATTAGGAGGCCCTGAACGTTACAAATAACTAGCAGTTTCGCGTCGGATACGAAAATCTAGACTCACCGGAGACGGCCATATGGTGCCCAAGTCAGCAATATCCCCTTGGAGACAAGTCGGCTGGAGGACGATCTATTGAATCTCGACGCAATTTGAGTGTTCCATCGTCATTAGGAGGCCCTTAATGTCACAATTAACTATCTGTCTTGCGTCGGATTTGAAAATCTAGACGCACAGGAGCACGACCATAAAGTGAAAGATGCAGAAATAGATCCTTTGAGAGAAGTCGGCTGGAGGACGATGTATTGAATCATGACGCAATTTGAGTGTTCCATCGTCATTAGGAGACCCTGAACGTTACAATTAACTATTATCTTTGCGTCGGATACGAAAATCTAGACTCACAGGAGAGCCACCATAAGGTGCCCGAGGCAGCAATAGACTCTTGGAGACAAGTCGGCTGAAGGAAGATGTATTGAATCTCGACGCAATTTGAGTGTTCCATTTTTATTAGGATGCCATTAACATTACAATTAACTATCAGTTTTGCGTCGGATTTGAAAATCTAGACGTACAGGAGCCCTACATATGGTGCCAGAGGCAGCAAAAGACCCTTGGAGACAAGCCGTCTGGAGGACGATGTAATGAATCTCGACGCAACTTGAGTGTTCCATCGTCATTAGGAGGCGCTGAACATTACAATTAACTATCAGTTATCCGTCGGATTCGAAAATTTAGACTCACAGGAGAACGACCATAAGGTGAACGAGGCAGCATAAAACCTTTGGAGACTAGTCGGCTGGAGGTCGATGTATTGCATCTCGACGCAATTTGAGTGTTCCATCGTCATTATTAGAAGATGAACGTTACAATTGACAATCAGCTTTGCGTCGGATTCGAAAATCTAGACTCACAGGAGAACCACAATAAGATGCCCGAGGCAGCATAGACACTTGGAGACAAGTCGTCTGGAGGATGATCTATTGAATCTCGACGCAATTTGAGTGTTCCTTCGTCAGTAGGAGGCCCTTAATGTCACAATTAACTATCAGTTTTGCGTCGGATTCGAAAATCTTGACTCACAGGAGAACCCGAGGCAGAAATAAACACTTGGAAACAAGTCACGCAATTTGAGTGTTCCAACGTCATTAGGAGGCACTGAACTTCACAAATAACTAGCAGTATCGCGGCGGATTCGAAAATCTAGACTCACAGGAGTCAGACCATACGGTGCTCAAGGCAACAATATCCCCTTGGAGACAAGTCGGCTGGAGGACTATGTATTGAATCTCGACGCAATTTGAGTGTTCCATCTTCGTTACGAGGCCCTTAACGTTACAGTTTTGCGTCGGATTTGAAAATCTAGACGCACAGGAGCACGACCATAATTTGCCAGAAGCAGGAATAGACCCTTGGAGACAAGTCGGCTGGCCGACGATGTATTGAATCGCGACGCAATTTGAGTGTACCATCGTCATTAGGAGGCACTGAATGTTACAAATTACTATCAGTTTGGCGTCGGATTCGAAAATCTAGACTCAGAGGAGAACGACCATAAGGTGCCCGATGCAGCAATATCCCCTTGGAGGCATGTCGGCTTGAGGACGATGTATTGAATCTCGACGCAATTTGTGTATTCCATCGTCATTAGGAGGCGCCGTAGGTTACAATTAACTGTCAGTTATGCGTCGGATTCTAAAATCTAGAATCACAGGAGAACGACCATAAGGTGCCCGAGGCAGCAATAGACCCTTGGAGAGAAGTCGGCTGAATGACGATGTATTGAATCTCGACGCAATTTGAGTGTTACATCGTCTTTAGGAGGCGCTGAACGTTACAATTAACTATCAGTTATGCGTCGGATTCGAAAATCTAGATTCACAGGAGAACGACCATAAAGTGCCCGAGGCAGTAATAGACCCTAGGAGACAAGTCGACTGGAGGACGATGTATTGAATTTCGACGCAATTAGAGTATTCCATCGTCATTAGGAGGCCATAAACGTTACAATTAACCATCAGTTTTGCGTCGGATTCGAAAATCTAGACTCACAGGAGACGGATCATAAGTTGCCCGACGCAGCAATATCCCCTTGTAGACCAATCGGCTGGAGGACTATGTATTGAATCTCGACGCAGTTTGGTGTTCCATCGTCATTAGGAGGCGCTGAACGTTACAATTAACAATCAGCTTTGAGACGGGTAAAATTATTTAGATTCACAGGAGACGGACCATATGGTGCCCGAGGCAGCAGTATCCCCTTGGAGACAAGTCGGCTGGAGGACGATGTATTGAATCTCGACGTAATTTGAGTGGTCCATCGTCATTACGCGGCCCTGAACGTTACAATTAACTAGCAGTTTCGCGTCGGATACGAAAATCTAGACTCACCGGAGACGGCTTATGGTGCCCGAGGCATCAATAGACCCTTGGAGACAAGTCTGATGGAGGTCGATATATTGCATCTCGATGCAATTTGAGTGTGCCATCGTCATTAGGAGCCCCTGAACGTTGCAATTAACTAGCAGTTACCCGTCGGATTCGAAAATCTAGACTCACAGGAGACGGTCCTTATGGTGCCCAAGGCAGCAATATCCCCTTGGAGACAACTCGGCTGGAGGACGATGTATTGAATTTCGACGCAATTTGAGTGTTCAATCGTCATTAGGAGGCCCTTAACGTTACAATTAACTAGCAGTTTCGCGTCGGATACGAAAATCTAGACTCACCGGAGACGGCCCAAGGCAGCAATATCCCCTTGGAGACAAGTCGGCTGGAGGACGATGTACTGAATCTCGACGCAATTTGTTTGTTCCATCGTCATTAGGAGGCCATGAACGTTACAATTAACTATCAGTTAAGCGTCGGATTCGAAAATCTGGACTCACCGGAGACGACCATAAGGTGCCCGAGGCAGCAATAGAACCTAGGAGACAAGTCTGATGGAGTTCGATAAATCGCATCTCGACGCAATTTGAGTGTTCCATCGTCATTAGGAGCCCCTACATAAGGTGCCCGAGGCATCAATAGACCCTTGGAGACAAGTCTGATGGAGGTCGATATATTGCATCTCGACGCAATTTGAGTGTTCCATCGTCATTAGGAGCCCCTGAACGTTGAAATTAACTAGCAATTTCCCGTCGGATTGGAAAATCTAGACTCACAGGAGACGGTCCATATGGTGCCCAAGGCAGCAATATCCCCTTGGAGACAAGTCGGCTGGAGGACGATGTATCTAATCTCGACGCAATTAACAATTAACTATCAGTTTTGCGTCGGATTTGAAAATCTAGACGCACAGGAGCACGACCATAATTTGCCAGAAGCAGGAATAGACCCTTGGAGACAAGTCGGTTGGCCGACGATGTATTGAATCGCGACGCAATTTGAGTGTACCATCGTCATTAGGAGGCACTGAACGTTACAAATTACTATCAGTTTGGCGTCGGATTCGAAAATCTAGACTCAGAGGAAAACGACCATAAGGTGCCCGAGGCAGCAATAGACCCTTGGAGAGAAGTCGGCTGAATGACGATGTATTGAATCTCGACGCAATTTGAGTGTTACATCGTCTTTAGGAGGCGCTGAACGTTACAATTAACTATCAGTTATGCGTCGGATTCCAAAATCTAGATTCACAGGAGAACGACCATAAAGTGCCCGAGGCAGCATTAGACCCTTGTAGACCAATCGGCTGGAGGACTATGTATTGAATCTCGACGCAGTTTGAGTGTTCCATCGTCATTAGGAGGCGCTGAACGTTACAATTAACTATCATCTTTGCGCCGGATAAGAAAATTTAGACTCTCAGGAGAACGACCATAAGGTGCCCGAGGTAGCAATAGACCCTTGGAGACGAGTCGGCTGGCCGACGATGTATTGAATCGCGACGCAATTTGAGTGTACCACCGTCATTAGGAGGCACTGAACGTTACAATTTACTATCAGTTTGGCGTCGGATTCGAAAATCTAGACTCAGAGGAGAACGACCATAAGGTGCCCGAGGCAGCAATATCCCCTTGGAGGCATGTCGATGTATTGAATCTCGACGCAATTTGTGTATTCCATCGTCATTAGGAGGCGCCGTACGTTACAATTAACTGTCAGTTATGCGTCGGATTCTAAAATCTAGAATCACAGGAGAACGACCATAAGTTGCCCGAGGCAGCAATAGACCCTTGGAGAGAAGTCGGCTGAATGACGATGTATTGAATCTCGACGCAATTTGAGTGTTACATCGTCTTTAGATGGTGCTGAACGTTACAATTAACTATCAGTTATGCGTCGGATTCGAAAATCTAGATTCACAGGAGAACGACCATAAAGAGCCCGAGACAGCAATAGACCCTTGGAGACAAGTCGACTGGAGGACGATGCATTGAATTTCGACGCAATTAGAGTATTCCATCGTCATTAGGAGGCCATAAACGTTACAATTAACCATCAGTTTTGCGTCGGATTCGAAAATCTAGACTCACAGGAGACGGATCATAAGTTGCCCGACGCAGCAATATCCCCTTGTAGACCAATCGGCTGGAGGACTATGTATTGAATCTCGACGCAGTTTGAGTGTTCCATCGTCATTAGGAGGCGCTGAACGTTACAATTAACAATCAGCTTTGAGACGGGTAAAATTATTTAGACTCACAGGAGACGGACCATATGGTGCCCGAGGCAGCAATATCCCCTTGGAGACAAGTCGGCTGGAGGACGATGTATTGAATCTCGACGTAATTTGAGTGTTCCATCGTCATTATGAGGCCCCTGAACGTTACAATTAACTATCGGTTTTGCGTCGGATTCTGAAATCTAGGCTCACAGGAGAACGACCATAAGGTGCCCGAGGCAGCAATGGAGACAAGTCTGCTGAATGACTATGTATTGAATCTCGACGTAATTTGAGTGTTCCATCGTCATTACGCGGCCCTGAACGTTACAATTAACTAGCAGTTTCGCGTCGGATACGAAAATCTAGACTCACCGGAGACGGTTTATGGTGCCCGAGGCATCAATAGACCCTTGGAGACAAGTCTGATGGAGGTCGATATATTGCATCTCGATGCAATTTGAGTGTGCCATCGTCATTAGGAGCCCCTGAACGTTGCAATTAACTAGCAGTTACCCGTCGGATTCGAAAATCTAGACTCACAGGAGACGGTCCTTATGGTGCCCAAGGCAGCAATATCCCCTTGGAGACAACTCGGCTGGAGGACGATGTATTGAATTTCGACGCAATTTGAGTGTTCCATCGTCATTAGGAGGCCCTTAACGTTACAATTAACTAGCAGTTTCGCGTCGGATACGAAAATCTAGACTCACCGGAGACGGCCATATGCTGCCCAAGGCAGCAATATCCCCTTGGAGTCAAGTCGGCTGGAGGACGATGTACTGAATCTCGACGCAATTTGTTTGTTCCATCGTCATTAGGAGGCCATGAACGTTACAATTAACTATCAGTTAAGCGTCGGATTCGAAAATCTGGACTCACCGGAGACGACCATAAGGTGCCCGAGGCAGCAATAGAACCTTGGAGACAAGTCTGATGGAGTTCGATATATTGCATCTCGACGCAATTTGAGTGTTCCATCGTCATTAGGAGCCCCTACATAAGGTGCCCGAGGCATCAATAGACCCTTGGAGACAAGTCTGATGGAGGTCGATATATTGCATCTCGACGCAATTTGAGTGTTCCATCGTCATTAGGAGCCCCTGAACGTTGAAATTAACTAGCAATTTCCCGTCGGATTGGAAAATCTAGACTCACAGGAGACGGCCCATATGGTGCCCAAGGCAGCAATATCCCCTTGGAGACAAGTCGGCTGAAGGACGATGTATCTAATCTCGACGCAATTTGAGTGTTCCATCTTCGTTACGAGGCCCTTAACGTTACAATTAACTATCAGTTTTGCGTCGGATTTGAAAATCTAGACGCACAGGAGCACGACCATAATTTGCCAGAAGCAGGAATAGACCCTTGGAGACAAGTCGGTTGGCCGACGATGTATTGAATCGCGACGCAATTTGAGTGTACCATCGTCATTAGGAGGCACTGACGTTACAAATTACTATCAGTTTGGCGTCGGATTCGAAAATCTAGACTCAGAGGAAAACGACCATAAGGTGCCCGAGGCAGCAATAGACCCTTGGAGAGAAGTCGGCTGAATGACGATGTATTGAATCTCGACGCAATTTGAGTGTTACATCGTCTTTAGGAGGCGCTGAACGTTACAATTAACTATCAGTTATGCGTCGGATTCCAAAATCTAGATTCACAGGAGAACGACCATAAAGTGCCCGAGGCAGCATTAGACCCTTGTAGACCAATCGGCTGGAGGACTATGTATTGAATCTCGACGCAGTTTGAGTGTTCCATCGTCATTAGGAGGCGCTGAACGTTACAATTAACTATCATCTTTGCGTCGGATAAGAAAATTTAGACTCTCAGGAGAACGACCATAAGGTGCCCGAGGTAGCAATAGACCCTTGGAGACAAGTCGGCTGGAGGACGATGTATTGCATCTCGACGCAACTTGAGTGTTCCATCGTCATTAGGAGGCCATGAACGTTAATATTAACTATCAGTTATGCGTCGGATTCGAAAATCTAGACTCACAGGAGAACGACCATAAGGTGAACGAGGCAGCATAAAACCTTTGGATACTAGTCGGCTGGAGGTCGATGTATTGCATCTCGACGCAATTTGAGTGTTCCATCGTCATTATTAGGAGATGAACGTCACAATTGACAATCAGCTTTGCGTCGGATTCGAAAATCTACTCTCACAGGAGAACCACAATAAGATGCCCGAGGCAGCATAGACTCTTGGAGACAAGTCGTCTGGAGGACGATCTATTGAATCTCGACGCAATTTGAGTGTCCTTCGTCATTAGGAGGCCCTTAATGTCACAATTAACTATCAGTTTTGCGTCGGATTCGAAAATCTTGACTCACAGGATAACCCGAGGCAGAATTAAACACTTGGAAACAAGTCAGGTGAAGGACGGTGTAGTGAATCTCCACGCAATTTGAGTGTTCCATCGTCATTAGGAGGCACTGAACGTTAGAAGTAACTAGCAGTATCGCGGCGGATTCGAAAATCTAGACACACAGGAGACAGACCATACGGTGCTCAAGGCAACAATATCCCCTTGGAGACAAGTCGGCTGGAGGACGATGTATTGAATCTCGACGCAATTTGAGTGTTCCATCTTCGTTACGAGGCCCTTAACGTTACAATTAACTATCAGTTTTGCGTCGAATTTGAAAGTCTAGACGCACAGGAGACGGATCATAAGTTCCCCGACGCTGCAATATTCCCTTGTAGACCAATCGGCTGGAGGACTATGTATTGAATCTCGACGTAATTTGAGTGCTCCATCGTCATTAGGAGGCCATGAACGTTACAATTAACTATCAGTTATGCGTCGGATTCGAAAATCTGGACTCACCGGAGAACGACCATAAGGTGCCCGAGGCAGCAATAGAACCTTGGAGACAAGTCTGATGGAGGTCGATATATTGCATCTCGACGCAATTTGAGTGTTCCATCGTCATTAGGAGCCCCTGAACGTTACAATTAACTATCAGTTTTGCGTCGGATTCGAAAATCTGGACTCACCGGAGAACGACCATAAGGTGCCCGAGACATCAATAGACCCTTGGAGACAAGTCTGATGGAGGTCGATATATTGCATCTCGATGCAATTTGAGTGTTCCATCGTCATTAGGAGCCCCTGAACGTTGCAATTAACTAGCAGTTTCCCGTCGGATTCGAAAATCTAGACTCACAGGAGACTTTCCATATGGTGCCCAAGGCAGCAATATCCCCTTGGAGACAAGTCGGCTGGAGGACGATGTATTGAATTTCGACGCAATTTGAGTGTTCCATCGTCATTAGGAGGCCCTTAACGTTACAATTAACTAGCAGTTTCGCGTCGCATACGAAAATCTAGACTCACCGGAGACGGCCATATGGTGCCCAAGGCAGCAATATCCCCTTGGAGACAAGTCGGCTGGAGGACGATTTAATGAATCTCGACGCCATTTGAGTGTTCCATCGTCATTAGGAGGCCCTTAATGTCACAATTAACTATCAGTTTTGCGTCGGATTCGAAAATCTAGACTGACAGGAGACGGACCGCCCGAGGCAGCAAATCCCCTTGGAGACAAATCGGCTGGAGGACGATGTATTGAATCTCAACGTAATTTGAGTGTTCCATCGTCATTATGAGGCCCTGAACGTTACAATTAACTATCGGTTTTGCGTCGGATTCTGAAATCTAGCCTCACAGGAGAACGACCATAAGGTGCCCGAGGCAGCAATGGAGACAAGTCTGCTGAATGACTATGTATTGAATCTCGACGCAATTTGAGTGTTCCATCGTCATTAGGCGGCCCAGAACGTTACAATTAACTAGCAGTTTCGCGTCGGATACGAAAATCTAGACTCACCGGAGACGGCCATATGGTGCCCGAAGCATCAATAGACCCTTGGAGACAAGTCTGATGGAGGTCGATATATTGCATCTCGATGCAATTTGAGTGTTCCATCGTCATTAGGAGCCCCTGAACGTAGCAATTAACTAGCAGTTTCCCGTCGGATTCGAAAATCTAGACTCACCGGAGACGGCCATATGGTGCCCAAGGCAGCAATATCCCCTTGGAGACAAGTCGGCTGGAGGACGATGTATTGAATCTCGACGCAATTTGAGTGTTCCATCGTCATTAGGAGGCCATGAACGTTACAATTAACTATCATCTTTGCGTCCGATTCGAAAATCTAGACTCACAGGAGACGGATCATAAGTTGCCCGACGCAGCAATATCCTCTTGTAGACCAATCGGCTGGAGGACTATGTATTGATTCTCGACGTAATTTGAGTGCTCCATCGTCATAAGGAAGCCATGAACGTTACAATTAACTATCAGTTATGCGTCGGATTCGAAAATCTGGATTCACCGGAGAACGACCATAAGGTGCCCGAGGCATAAATAGACCCTTGGAGACAAGTCTGATGGAGGTCGATATATTGCATCTCGACGCAATTTGAGTGTTCCATCGTCATTAGGAGCCCCTGAACGTTGCAATTAACTAGCAGTTTCCCGTCGGATTCGAAAATTCAGACTCACATCAGACGGTCCATATGGTGCCCAAGGCAGCATTATCCCCTTGGAGACAAGTCGGCCGGAGGACGATGTATTGAATTTCGACGCAATTTGAGTTATCCATCCTCATTAGGAGGCCCTTAACGTTACAATTAACTAGCAGTTTCCCGTCGGATACGAAAATCTAGACTCACCGGAGACGGCCATATGGTGCCCAAGGCAGCAATATCCCCTTGGAGACAAGTCGGCTGGAGAACAATGTATTGAATCTCGACGTAATTTGAGTGTTCCATCGTCATAATGAGGTCCTGAACGTTACAATTAACTATCGGTTTTGCGTCGGATTATAAAATCTAAACTCTGAGGAGACCAACCATAAGGTGCCCGAGGCAGCAATGGAGACAAGTCGGCTGAATGACTATGTATTGAATCACGACGCAGTTTGAGTGTTCCATCGTCATTAGGAGGCCATGAACGTTACAATTAACTATCAGTTATGCGTCGGATTCGAAAATCTTGACTCACAGGAGAACCACAATAACGTGCCCGAGGCAGCAATAAACTCTTGGAGACAAGTCGGCTGAAGGACGGTGTAATGAATCTCCACGCAATTAGAGTGTTCCATTTTTATTAGGATTCCATTAACGTTACAATTAACTATCAGTTTTGCGTCGGATTTGAAAATCTAGACTCACAGGAGAACGACCATAAGGTGAACGAGGCAGCAATAGACCTTTGGAGACTAGTCGGCTGGAGGTCGGTGTATTGCATCTCGACGCAATTTGAGTGTTCCATCGTCATTCTTAGGAGATGACCGTTACAATTGACAATCAGCTTTGCGTCGGATTCGAAAATCTAGACTCACAGGAGAACCACCATAAGATGCACGAGGCAGCAATAGACTCTTGGAGACAAGTCGGCTGGAGGACGATCTATTGAATCTCGACGCAATTTGAGTGATCCATCGTCATTAGGAGGCCCTTAATTTCACAATTAACTGTCAGTTTTGCGTCGGATTCGAAAATCTAGACTCACAGGAGACGGACCGCCCGAGGCAGCAATATCCCTTTGGAGACAAGTCGGCTGGAGGACGATGTATAGAATCTCGACGTAATTTGAGTGTTCCATCGTCATAAAGAGGCCCTGTACGTTACAATTAACTATCGGTTTTGCGTCGGATTCTAAATTCTAGACTCTGAGGAGAACGATCATAAGGTGCCCGAGGCAGCAATGGAGACAAGTCGGCTGAATGACTATGTATTGATTCTCGACGCAGTTTGAGTGTTCCATCGTCATTAGGAGGCCATGAACGTTACAATTAACTATCAGTTATGCTTCGGATTCGAAAATCTTGACTCACAGGAGAACCACCATAAGGTGCCCGAGGCAGCAATAAACTCTTGGAGACAAGTCGGCTGAAGGACGGTGCAATGAATCTCCACGCAATTTGAGTGTTCCAACGTCATTAGGAGGCACTGAACGTTACAAATAACTAGCAGTTTCGCGTCGGATTCGAAAATCTAGACTCACAGGAGACGGACCATAAGGTGCTCAAGGCTGCAATATCCCCATGGAGACAAGTCGGCTGGAGGACGATGTATTGGATCTCGACGCAATTTGAGTGTTCCATCTTCGTTACGAGGCCCTCAACGTTATAATTAAGTATCAGTTTTGCGTCGGATTTGAAAATCTAGACGCACAGGAGCACGACCATAAGGTGCCAGAAGCAGCAACAGTCCCTTGGAGACAAGTCGGCTGGCGGACGACGTATTGAATCGCGACGCAATTTGAGTGTTCTCCGGTCATTAGGAGGCACTGAACGTTACAAATTCCTATCAGTTCGGCGTCGGATTCGAAAATCTAGACTCAGAGGAGAACGGCCATAAGGTGCCCGAGGCAGCAATATCCCCTTGGAGGCATGTCGGCTGGAGGACGATGTATTGAATCTCGACGCAATTTGTGTATTCCATCGTCATTAGGAGGCCCTTAACATTACAATTAACTACAGGGCGTTTCAAAAAGAAAGAGCAGATTTCAAACATTTATTTCTCAAAAACTACAAATGATAGAAACACAATTCAAACGTTTCTTGTCAGAGAAAGGTTCAAAGTTTTTCAATGGTCCGCGCAGAAGTTCCATGCAAATCCGCAGTGGCGCTGGCGTTTGTTAGTAGGAAAATGGCGACGACACCACAGGAACGATCATTTTGTGTGCTGCAATTTGCAAAGTTAGAGTCCATTGTTGGTGTGCAATGTGCATTCCGCCGTCAATTCAACAAACAGCCGCCTCGTCATAAGCAAATTTATGAGTGGCATCACAGATTCGTAGAAGATGGTTGCATCTGCAAGCGAAAAAGCACGGGTCGTCCACGCACATCGGATGAAAATGTCGAGCGTGTCCGTGCAGCTTACGAAAGGAGCCCTAGAAAATCCACGACACGGGCAAGTCACGAACTAAACATGTCTAAAACAACGGTATGGCGCGTTCTGAGTAACCGTCTGCACGTGAAGCCGTACAAACTGCAGTTATTGCAAGCATTGCGTCCTGACGACCACAACAAAAGGTTCGAATTTTCAACTGCAATTCTACAGGACATGGAAGAGGACAATTTTGCCGAACGATTAATTTTTTCAGATGAATCAACGTTTCACATTTCTGGTAAAGTTAATCGGCATAACGTACGAATTTGGGCGAGTGAAACTCCGAGGGACGTTATTCAACATGAAAGAGACTCACCAAAGGTTAACGTCTTTTGTGCAATTTCGGTAAACAAAGTTTATGGACCTTTCTTTTTCATGGAGAAAACTATCACAGGAACCATTTACCTGGACATGTTAGAAAACTGGCTATTTCCTCAACTTCAGGAAGATTCAAATCACTTCATCTTCATGCAAGATGGCGCCCCACCACACTTCTCTGAACCTGTACGACGGTACCTAAATAACACCATTCCAGGACGGTGGATTGGAAGAGCAGGAGCACAAGATCAATGTCATCGTCTGTGGCCTCCCAGGTCACCAGACCTTACTCCCTGCGATTTTTATTTGTGGGGGTACATAAAGGACTGTGTTTATGTCCCACCTATGCCCGCTACTCTTCAAGAGGTACGACATCGAATTGTTGCGGCCGTGAATTCGGTAACTAAAGACCAGTTGCGTCGTGTGTGGCAAGAAATGAGATACCGGTTTGATATTTGTCGTGTAACAAATGGTGCTCATATTGAGGTACAGTTTTGATATTTGTTGTGTAACATTTGGTACTCATATTGAGTGAAGGACCGTTGGAATTGTGTTTCTATCATTTGTAGTTTTTGAGAAATAAATGTTTGAAATCTGCTCTTTCTTTTTGAAACACCCTGTATAAGTTTTGCGTCTGATTCTAAAATTTAGGCTCACAGAAGAATGACCATAAGGTGCCCGATGCAGCAATAGACCCTTGGAGACAAGTCGGCTGGAGGACGATGTATTGAATCTCGACGCAATTTGAGTGTTCCATCGTCATTAGGAGGCGCCGTACGTTACAATTAACTGTCAGTTATGCGTCGGATTCGAAAATCTAGTCTCACAGGAGAACGACCATAAGGTGAACGAGGCAGCAATAGAGCCTTGGAGACTACTCGGCTGGAGGTCGATGTATTGCATCTCGACGCAATTTGAGTGTTCCATCTTCATTATTCGGATATGAACGTTACAATTAACTATAAGCTTTGCGTCGGATTCGAAAATCTAGACTCACCAGCATAAGGTGCCCGAGGCAGCAATAGACTCTTGGAGACAAGTCGGCTGAAGGAAGATGTATTGAATCTCGACGCAATTTGAGTGTTCCATCGTCATTAGGCGGCCCTGAACTTTACAATTAACTAGCAGTTTCGCGTCGGATACGAAAATCTAGACTCACCGGAGACGGCCATATGGTGCCCAAGGCAGCAATATCCCCTTGGAGACAAGTCGGCTGGAGGACGATGTATTGAATCTCGACGCAATTTGAGTGTTACATTATTATTAGGATGCCATTAACGTTACAATTAACTATCAGTTTTGCGTCGGATTTGAAAATCTAGACGCAGAGGAGCACGAAGATAAGGTGCCATAGGCAGCAATAGACCCTCGGAGACAAGTCGGCTGAATGACGATGTATTTAGTCTCGACGCAATTTGAGTGTTCCATCGTCATTAGGAGGCCCTTAACGTTACAATTAACTATTAGTTTTGCGTCTGATTCGAAAATTTAGACACTCAGGAGAACGACCAAAAGGTGCCCGAGGCAGCAATAGACCCTTGGAGCCAAGTCGGCTGGAGGACGATGTATTGAATCTCGACGCAACTTGAGTGTTCCATCGTCATTAAGAGGCGCTGAACATTACAATTAACTATCAGTTATGCGTCGGATTCGAAAATCTAGACTCACAGGAGAACGACCATAACGTGAACGAGGCAGCAATAGACCTTTGGAGACTAGTCGGCTGGAGATCGATGTATTGCATCTCGACGCAATTTGAGTGTTCCATCGTCATTATTAGGAGATGACCGTTACAATTGACAATCAGCTTTGCGTCGGATTCGAAAATCTAGACTCACAGGAGAACCACCATAAGATGCACGAGGCAGCAATAGACTCTTGGAGACAAGTCGGCTGGAGGACGATCTATTGAATCTCGACGCAATTTGAGTGTTCCATCGTCATTAGGAGGCCCTTAATTTCACAATTAACTATCAGTTTTGCGTCGGATTCGAAAATCTAGATTCACAGGAGACGGACCGCCCGAGGCAGCAATATACCCTTGGAGACAAGTCGGCTGGAGGACGATGTTTTGAATCTCGACGCAATTTGAGTGTTCCATTGTCATTAGGAGGCCATAAACGTTACAGTTAACCATCAGTTACGCGTCGAATTCGAAAATCTAGACTCACGGGAGACGGATCATAAGTTGCCAGACGCAGCAATATCCCCTTGTAGACCAATCGGCTGGAGGACGATGTATTGAATCTCGACGCAGTTTGAGTGTTCCATCGTCATTAGGAGGCGCTGAACTTTACAATTAACAATCAGCTTTGAGACGGGTAAAAAAATCTAGACCCACAGTAGACGGACCATATGGTGCCCGAGGCAGCAATAAACTCTTGGAGACAAGTCGGCTGAAGGTCGATGTGGTGAATCTCGACGCAATTTGAGTTTTCCAACGTCATTAGGACGCACTGAACATTACAATTAACTAGCAGTTTCCCGTCGGATTCGAAAACTAGGCTCATTGGAGACGGTCCATAAGGTGCCAAAGGCAGCAATATCCCCTTGAAGACAAGTCGGCTGGAGGACGATGTAATTTGAGGGTTCCATCTTCGTTAGGAGGACCTTAACGTTACAATTAACTATCAGTTTTGCGTCGGATTTGAATATCTAGACGCACAGGAGCACGACCATAAGGTGCCGAAGGCCGCAATATCCCCTTGGAGGCATGTCGGCTGGAGGACGATGTATTGAATTTCGACGCAATTTTAGTGTTCCATCGTCATTAGGAGGCCCTTAACGTTACAATTATCTATTAGTTTTGCGTCTGATTCGAAAATTTAGACTCTCAGGAGAACGACCATAAGGTGCCCGGGGCGGCAATAGACCCTTGGAGACAAGTCGGCTGGAGGACGATGTATTGAATCTCAACGCAACTTGAGTGTTCTATCGTCATTAGGAGGCGCTGAGCGTTACAATTAACTATCAGTTATGCGTCGGATTCGAAAATATAGACTCACAGGAGAACGACCATAAGGTGAACGAGGCAGCAATAGACCCATGGAGACTAGTCGGCTGGAGGTCGATGTATTGCATCTCGACGCAATTTGAGTGTTTCATCTTCATTATTAGGAGATGAACGTTGCAATTAACCATCAGCTTTGCGTCGGATTCGAAAAACTAGACTCACAGGAGAACCACCATAAGGTGCCCGAGGCAGCAATAGACTCCTGGAGACAAGTCGGCTGAAGGAAGATGTATTGAATCTCGACGCAATTTGAGTGTTCCATCGTCAATAGGCGGCCCTGAACGTTACAATTAACTAGCAGTTTCGCGTCGGATACGAAAATCTAGACTCACCGGAGACGGCCATATGGTGCCCAAGGCAGCAATATCCCCTTGGAGACAAGTCGGCTGGAGGACGATGTATTGAATCTCGACGCAATTTGAGTGTTCCATTTTTATTAGGATGCCATTAACGTTACAATTAACTATCAGTTTTGCGTCGGATTTGAAAATTTAGACGCACATGAGCACGAACATTAGGTGCCAGAGGCAACAATAGACCCATGGAGACAAGTCGGCTGAATGACGATGTATTTAGTCTCGACGCAATTTGAGTGTTCCATCGTCATTAGGAGGCACTGAACGTTACAAATTACTATCAGTTTGGCGTCGGATTCGAAAATCTAGACTCAGAGGAGAACGACCATAAGGTGCCCGAAGCAGAAATATCCCCTTGGAGGCATGTCGGCTGGAGGACGATGTATTGAATCTCCACGCAATTTGAGTGTTCCATCGTCATTAGGAGGCGCTGAACGTTACAATTAACTATCAGTTATGCGTCGGATTCGAAAATCTAGATTCACAGGAGAACGACCATAAAGTGCCCGAGGCAGCAATAGACCCTTGGAGACAAGTCGACTGGAGGACGCTGTATTGAATTTCGACGCAATTAGAGTATTCCATCGTCATTAGGAGGCCATAAACGTTACAATTAACCATCAGTTTTGCGTCGGATTCGAAAATCTAGACTTACAGGAGACGGATCATAAGTTGCCCGACGCAGCAATATCCCCTTGTAGACCAATCGGCTGGAGGACTATGTATTGAATCTCGACGCAGTTTGAGTGTTCCATCGTCATTAGGAGGCGCTGAACGTTACAATTAACAATCAGCTTTGAGACGGGTAAAAATATCTAGACTCACAGGAGACGGACCATATGGTGCCCGAGGCAGCAATATCCCCTTGGAGACAAGTCGGCTGGAGGACGTTGTATTGAATCTCGACGTAATTTGAGTGTTCCATCGTCATTATGAGGCCCTGAACGTTACAATTAACTATCGGTTTTGCGTCGGATTCTGAAATCTAGCCTCACAGGAGAACGACCATAAGGTGCCCGAGGCAGCAATGGAGACAAGTCTGCTGAATGACTATGTATTGAATCTCGACGCAATTTGAGTGTTCCATCGTCATTAGGCGGCCCTGAACGTTACAATTAACTAGCAGTTTCGCGTCGGATACGAAAATCTAGACTCACCGGAGACGGCCATATGGTGCCCACGGCAGCAATATCCCCTTGGAGACAAGTCGGCTGGAGGACGATGTATTGAATCTCGACGCAATTTGTGTGTTCCATCGTCATTAGGAGGCCATGAACGTTACAATTAACTATCATCTTTGCGTCCGATTCGAAAATCTAGACTCACAGGAGACGGATCATAAGTTGCCCGACGCAGCAATATCCTCTTGGAGACCATTCGGCTGGAGGACTATGTATTGAATCTCGACGTAATTTGAGTGCTCCATCGTCATTAGGAAGCCATGACCGTTACAATTAACTATCAGTTATGCGTCGGATTCGAAAATCTGGACTCACCGGAGAACGACCATACGGTGCCCGAGGCATAAATAGACCCTTGGAGACAAGTCTGATGGAGGTCGATATATTGCATCTCGACGCAATTTGAGTGTTCCATCGTCATTAGGAGCCCCTGAACGTTGCAATTAACTAGCAGTTTCCCGTCGGATTCGAAAATTCAGACTCACTGGAGACGGTCCTTATGGTGCCCAAGGCAGCAATATCCTCTTGGAGACAAGTCGGCCGGAGGACGATGTATTGAATTTCGACGCAATTTGAGTTATCCATCGTCATTAGGAGGCCCTTAACGTTACACTTAACTAGCAGTTTCCCGTCGATACGAAAATCTAGACTCACCGGAGACGGCCATATGGTGCCCAAGGCAGCAATATCCCCTTGGAGACAAGTCGGCTGGAGGACGATTTATTGAATCTCGACGCCATTTGAGTGTTCCATCGTCATTAGGAGGCCCTTAATGTCACAATTAACTATCAGTTTTGCGTCGGATTCGAAAATCTAGACTGACAGGAGACGGACCGCCGGAGGCAGCAAATCCCCTTGGAGACAAATCGGCTGGAGAACGATGTATTGAATCTCGACGTAATTTGAGAGTTCCATCGTCATAATGAGGTCCTGAACGTTACAATTAACTATCGGTTTTGCGTCGGATTATAAAATCTAAACTCTGAGGAGACCGACCATAAGGTGCCCGAGGCATCAATGGAGACAAGTCGGCTGAATGACTATGTATTGAATCACGACGCAGTTTGAGTGTTCCATCGTCATTAGGAGGCCATGAACGTTACAATTAACTATCAGTTATGCGTCGGATTCGAAAATCTTGACTCACAGGAGAACCACAATAACGTGCCCGAGGCAGCAATAAACTCTTGGAGACAAGTCGGCTGAAGGACGGTGTAATGAATCTCCACGCAATTAGAGTGTTCCATTTTTATTAGGATGCCATTAACGTTACAATTAATTATCAGTTTTGCGTCGGATTTGAAAATCTAGACGCACAGGAGCACGAAGATAAGGTGCCATAGGCAGCAATAGACCCGTGGAGACAAGTCGGCTGAATGGCGATGTATTTAGTCTCGACGCGATTTGAGTGTTCCATCGTCATTAGGAGGCCCTTAACGTTACAATTAACTATTAGTTTTGCGTCTGATTCGAAAATTTAGACACTCAGGAGAACGACCATAAGGTGCCCGAGGCAGCAATAGACCTTTGGAGCCAAGTCGGCTGGAGGACGATGTATTGAATCTCGACGCAACTTGAGTGTTCCATCGTCATTAGGAGGCGCTGAACATTACAAGTAACTATCAGTTATGCATCGGATTCGAAAATCTAGACTCACAGGAGAACGACCATAAGGTGAACGAGGCAGCAATAGACCTTTGGAGACTAGTCGGCTGGAGGTCGGTGTATTGCATCTCGACGCAATTTGAGTGTTCCATCGTCATTCTTAGGAGATGACCGTTACAATTGACAATCAGCTTTGCGTCGGATTCGAAAATCTAGACTCACAGGAGAACCACCATAAGATGCACGAGGCAGCAATAGACTCTTGGAGACAAGTCGGCTGGAGGACGATCTATTGAATCTCGACGCAATTTGAGTGATCCATCGTCATTAGGAGGCCCTTAATTTCACAATTAACTATCAGTTTTGCGTCGGATTCGAAAATCTAGACTCACAGGAGACGGACCGCCCGAGGCAGCAATATCCCTTTGGAGATAAGTCGGCTGGAGGACGATGTATAGAATCTCGACGTAATTTGAGTGTTCCATCGTCATTAGGAGGCCCTGAGCTTTACAATTAACTATCAGTTTTGCGTCGGATTCGAAAATCTAGACTCTGAGGAGAACGACCATAAGGTGCCCGAGGCAGCAATAAACTCTTGGAGACAAGTCGGCTGAAGGACGGTGCAATGAATCTCCACGCAATTTGAGTGTTCCAACGTCATTAGGAGGCACTGAACGTTACAAATAACTAGCAGTATCGCGGCGGATTGGAAAATCTAGACTCACAAGAGACGGACCATAAGGTGCTCAAGGCAGCAATATCCCCTTGGAGACAAGTCGGCTGGAGGACGATGTATTGAATCTCGACGCAATTTGAGTGTTCCATCTTCGTTACGAGGCCCTTAACGTTATAATTAGGTATCAGTTTTGCGTCGGATTTGAAAATCTAGACGCACAGGAGCACAACCATAAGGTGCCAGAAGCAGCAATAGTCCCCTGGAGACAAGTCGGCTGGCGGACGACGTATTGAATCGCGACGCAATTTGAGTGTTCCACCGTCATTAGGAGGCACTGAACGTTACAAATTCCTATCAGTTTTGCGTCTGATTCAAAAATTTAGACTCACAGAAGAATGACCATAAGGTGCCCGATGCAGCAATTGAACCTTGGAGACAAGTCGGCTGGAGGACGATGTATTGAATCTCGACGCAATTTGAGTGTTCCATCGTCATTAGGAGGCGCCGTACGTTACAATTAACTGTCAGTTATGCGTCGGATTCGAAAATCTAGTCTCACAGGAGAACGACCATAAGGTGAACGAGGCAGCAATAGACCCTTGGAGACTAGTCGGCTGGAGGTCGATGTATTGCATCTCGACGCAATTTGAGTGTTCCATCTTCATTATTAGGAGATGAACGTTAGAATTAACTATAAGCTTTGCGTCGGATTCGAAAATCTAGACTCACCGGCATAAGGTGCCCGAGGCAGCAATAGACTCTTGGAGACAAGTCGGCTGAAGGAAGATGTATTGAATCTCGACGCAATTTGAGTGTTCCATCGTCATTAGGCGGCCCTGAACTTTACAATTAACTAGCAGTTTCGCGTCGGATACGAAAATCTAGACTCACCGGAGACGGCCATATGGTGCCCAAGGCAGCAATATCCCCTTGGACACAAGTCGGCTGGAGGACGATGTATTGAATCTCGACGCAATTTGAGTGTTCCATTTTTATTAGGATGCCATTAACGTTACAATTAACTATCAGTTTTGCGTCGGATTTGAAAATCTAGACGCAGAGGAGCACGAAGATAAGGTGCCATAGGCAGCAATAGACCCTTGGAGACAAGTCGGCTGAATGACGATGTATTTAGTCTCGACGCAATTTGAGTGTTCCATCGTCATTAGGAGGCCCTTAACGTTACAATTAACTATTAGTTTTGCGTCTGATTCGAAAATTTAGACACTCAGGAGAACGACCAAAAGGTGCCCGAGGCAGCAATAGAACCTTGGAGCCAAGTCGGCTGGAGGACGATGTATTGAATCTCGAGGCAACTTGAGTGTTCCATCGTTATTAAGAGGCGCTGAACATTACAATTAACTATCAGTTATGCGTCGGATTCGAAAATCTAGACTCACAGGAGAACGACCATAAGGTGAACGAGGCAGCAATAGACCTTTGGAGACTAGTCGGTTGGAGGTCGATGTATTGCATCTCGACGCAATTTGAGTGTTCCACCGTCATTATTAGGAGATGACCGTTACAATTGACAATCAGCTTTGCGTCGGATTCGAAAATCTAGACTCACAGGAGAACCACCATAAGATGCACGAGGCAGCAATAGACTCTTGGATACAAGTCGGCTGGAGGACGATCTATTGAATCTCGACGCAATTTGAGTGCTCCATCGTCATTAGGAGGCCATTAACGTTACAATTAACTACCAGTTATGCGTCGGATTCGAAAATCTAGACTCGCAGGAGAACCACCATAAGGTGCCCGAGGCAGCAATAAACTCTTGGTGACAAGTCGGCTGAAGGTCGATGTGGTGAATCTCGACGCAATTTGAGTTTTCCAACGTCATTAGGACGCACCGAACATTACAATTAACTAGCAGTTTCCCGTCGCATTCGAAAACTAGGCTCATTGGAGACGGTCCATATGGTGCCCAAGGCAGCAATATCCCCTTGAAGACAAGTCGGCTGGAGGACGATGTATTGAATCTGGATGTAATTTGAGGGTTCCATCTTCGTTAGGAGGACCTTAACGTTACAATTAACTATCAGTTTTGCGTCGGATTTGAAAATCTAGACGCACAGGAGCACGACCATAAGGTGCCGGAGGCCGCAATATCCCCTTGGAGGCATGTCGGCTGGAGGACGATGTATTGAATTTCGACGCAATTTTAGTGTTCCATTGTCATTAGGAGGCCCTTAACGTTACAATTATCTATTACTTTTGCGTCTGATTCGAAAATTTAGACTCTCAGGAGAACGACCATAAGGTGCCCGAGGCGGCAATAGACCCTTGGAGACAAGTCGGCTGGAGGACGATGTATTGAATCTCGACGCAACTTGAGTGTTCCATCGTCATTAGGAGGCGCTGAGCGTTACAATTAACTATCAGTTATGCGTCGGATTCGAAAATATAGACTCACAGGAGAACGACCATAAGGTGAACGAGGCAGCAATAGACCCTTGGAAACTAGTCGGCTGGAGGTCGATGTATTGCATCTCAACGCAATTTGAGTGTTCCATCTTCATTATTAGGAGATGAACGTTACAATTAACTATCAGCTTTGCGTCGGATTCGAAAATCTAGACTCACAGGAGAACCACCATAAGGTGCCCGAGGCAGCAATAGACTCTTGGAGACAAGTCGGCTGAAGGAAGATGTATTGAATCTCGACGCAATTTGAGTGTTCCATCGTCATTAGGAGGCCCTTAATGTCACAATTAACTATTAGTTTTGCGTCGGATTCGAAAATCTAGACTCACAGGAGACGGACCGCCCGTTGCAGCAATATCCCCTTGGAGACAAGTCCAATGGAGGACGATGTATTGAATCTCGACGTAATTGGGTGTTCCATCGTCATAATGAGGCCCTGAACGTTACAATTAACTATCGGTTTTGCGTCGGATTCTAAAATCTAGACTCTGAGGAGAACGACCATAAGGTGCCCGAAGCAGAAATATCCCCTTGGAGGCATGTCGGCTGGAGGACGATGTATTGAATCTCCACGCAATTTGTGTATTCCATCGTCATTAGGAGGCCATTAACGTTACAATTAACTATAAGTTTTGCGTCTGATTCAAAAATTTAGACTCACAGGAGAAAGAACATAAGGTGCCCGATGCAGCAATAGACCCTTGGAGACAAGTCGGCTGGAGGACGATGTATTGAATCTCGACGCAATTTGAGTGTTCCATCGTCATTAGGAGGCTCCGAACGTTACAATTAACTATCAGTTATGCGTCGGATTCGAAAATCTAGACTCACAGGAGAACGACCATAAGGTGCCCGAGGCAGCAATAGACCCTTGGAGACTAGTCGGCTGGAGGACGATGTTTTGAATCTCGACGCAATTTGAGTGTTACATCGTCTTTATAAGGTGCTGAACGTTACAATTAACTATCAGTTATGCGAGGGATTCTAAAATCTAGACTCACAGGAGAACGACCATAAGGTGCCCGAGGCAGCAATAGACCCTTGGAGTCAAGTCGGCTGCCGGAGGATGTATTGAATCTCGACGCAATTTGAGTGTTCCATCGTCATTACGAGGCGTTGAACGTTACAATTAAATATCAGTCTTGCGTCGGATTTCAAAATCTAGACTCACAAGTGAAGGACCATAAGGTGCCCGAGGCTGCAATGAAGATAAGTTGGCTGAATGACGATGTATTGAATCTCGACGTAATATCAATGTTACAGCGTCATTAGGAGGCGCTGAACGTTAGAATTGACAAACAGTTTTGCGTCGGATACGAAAATCTAGACTCACAGGAGACGGACTATATGGTGCTCGAGGCAACAATAACCTCTTGGAGACAAGTCGGCTGGAGGACGATGTATTGAATCTCGATGTAATTTCAGTGTTCCATCGTCTTTAGGAGGCCCTGAACGTTACAATGAACTATCACTTTCGCGTCGGATTCTAAAATCTAGACTCACAAGACAACGCCCATAAGGTGCCCGAGGCAGCATTGGAGACAAGTCGGGCGAATGACGATGTATTGAATCTCGACGTAATTTGAGTGTTCCATCGTGATAAGGAGGCCCTGAACGTTACAATTAACTATCGGTTTTGCGTCTGATTCTAAAATCTAGACTCACAGGAGAACGACCATAAGGTGCCCGAGGCAGCAATGGAGACAAGTCGGCTGAATGACAATGTATTGAATCTCGCCGCAATTTGAGTGTTCCAACGTCAATAGGAGGCCATGAACGTTACAATGAACTATCAGTTATGCTTCGGATTCGACAATCTAGACTCACAGGAGAACGACCATAAGGTGCCCGAGGCAGCAATAGACCCTTATAGACAAGTCGGCTGGAGGTCGATATATTGCATCTCGACCCAATTTGAGTGTTCCATCGTCATTAGGAGGCGCTGAACGTTACAATTAACTATCAGTTTTGCGTGGGATTTTAAAATCTAGAATCACAGGAGAAATACCATAAGGTGTCCGAGGCAGCAATTGACCCTTGGAGAGAAGTCGGCTGAATGACGATGTATTGAATCTCAACGAAAAATGAGTGTTACATCGTTTTTAGGAGGCGTTGAACGTTACAATTAACTATCAGTTATGCGTCGGATTCGAAAATCTAGAGTCACAGGAGAACGACCATAAGGTGCCCGAGGCAGCAATAGACCCTTGGAGCCAAGTCGACTGGAGGTCCATGTATTGAATTTCGACGCAATTTGAGAGTTCCATCGTCATTAGGAGGCGGTGAACGTTACAATTAACAATCATTTTTGATTCAGATACGAAAATCTAGACTCACAGGAGACGGACCATATGGTGCCCGAGGCAGCAATATCCCTTTGGCCACAAGTCGGCTGGAGGACGATGTATTGAAACTCGAATTAATTTCAGTGTTCCATCGTCATTAGGAGGCCCTGAACTTTACAATGAACTATCAGTTTTGCGTCGGATTCTAAAATCTAGACTCACAGGAGAACGACCATAGGGTGCCCGAGGCAGCAATGGAGACAACTCGGCTGAATGACGATGTATTGATTCTCGACGCAATTAGAGTGTTCCATCGTCATTAGGAGGCGCTGAACGTTACAATTAACCATCAGTTATGCGTCGGATTCGAAAATCGAGACCCACAGGAGAACGACCATAAGGTGCCCAAGGCAGCAATAGACCCTTGGAGACAAGTCGGCTGGAGGTCGATGTATTGCATTTCGACCCAATTTGAGTGTTCCATCGTCATTACGAGTCCCTGAACGTTACAATTAACTATCAGTTTTGCTTCGGATTCGAAAATCTAGACTCACAGGAGAACCACCATAAGGTGCCCGAGGCAGCAATAGACTCTTGGAGACAAGTCGGCTGAAGGACGGTGTAATGAATCTCGACGCAATTTGAGTGTTCCAACCTCATTAGGACTTTACAAATAACAGGCGGTATCGCGTCGGATTCGAAAATCTCTACTCACAGGAGACGGACCATAAGTTGCTCAAGGCAGCAATATCCCCTTGGAGACAAGTCGGCTGGAGGATGATGTATTGGATCTCGCAATTTGAGTGTTCCATGTCATTAGGACGTTACAAATAACTAGCAGTATCGCGTCGGATTCGTAAATCTAGACTCACAGGAGACGGACCATAAGTTACTCAAGGCAGCAATATCCCCTTGGAGACAAGTCGGCTGGAGGATGATGTATTGGATCTCGCAATTTGAGTGTTCCAACGTCATTAGGACGTTACAAATAACTAGCAGTATCGCGTCGGATTCGAAAATCTAGACTCACAGGAGACGGACCATAAGGTGCTCAACGCAGTAATATCCCCTTGGAGACAAGTCGGCTGGAGGACGATGTATTGAATCTCGACGCAATTTGAGTATTCCATCGTCATTTGGAGGCCCTTAAGATTACAATTAACTGTAAGTTTTGCGTCTAAGTCGAAATTTAAGACTCATAGGAGAACGACCATAAGGTGCCAGATTCAGCAATAGACCCTTGGAGACAAGTCGGCTGGAGGACGATGTATTGAATCGCGAAGCAATTTGAGGGTTCCATCGTCATTAGGAGACCCAGAACGTGACAACAATTAACTATCAGTTTTTCGTCGGATTCGAAAATCTAGACTCAGAGGAGAACGACCATAAGGTGCCCGAAGCAGCAATATCCCCTTGGAGGCAAGTCGGCTGGAGGACGATATATTGAATCGCGACGCAATTTGAGTGTTCCATCGTCATTAGGAGACCCAGAGCGTGACAGTAAACTATCAGTTTTGCGTCGGATTCGAAAATCTGGACTCTGAGGAGAACGACCATAAGGTGCCCGAGGCAGCAATAGACCCTTGGAGACAAGTCGGCTGGACGTCGATATATTGCATCTCGACGCAATTTGAGTGCTCCATCATCATTTGGAGTCCCTGAACGTTACAATTAACTATCAGTTTTGCGTCGGATTCGAAAATCTATACTCACAGGTGAACCACCAAAAGGTGCCCGAGGCAGCAATAAACTCTTGGAGACAAGTCGGCGGAAGGTCGATGTATTGAATCTCGACGCAATTTGAGAGTTCCAACGTCATTAGGAGGCACTGAACGTTACAATTAATTAGCAGTTTCGCGTCGGATCCGAAAATCTGGACTCACAGGAGACGGACCATATGGTGCCCAAGGCAGCAATATCCCCTTGGAGAGAAGTCGGCTGGAGGACGATGAATTGAATCTCGACGCAATTTGAGTGTTCCATTTTTATTAGGATGCCATTAACGTTACAATTAACTATCAGTTTTGCGTCGGATTTGAAAATATAGACGCACATGAGCACGAACATTAGGTGCCAGAGGCAACAATAGACCCATGGAGACAAGTCGGCTGAATGACGATGTATTTAGTCTCGACGCAATTTGAGTGTTCCATCGTCATCAGGAGGCCCTTAATTTCACAATTAACTATTAGTTTTGCGTCGGATTCGAAAATCTAGACTCACAGGAGACGGACCGCCCGTTGCAGCAATATCCCCTTGGAGACAAGTCAGATGGAGGACGATGTATTGAATCTCGACGTAATTGGGTGTTCCATCGTCATAATGAGGCCCTGAACGTAACAATTAACTATCGGTTTTGCGACGGATTCTAAAATCTAGACTCTGAGGAGAACGACCATAAGGTGCCCGAGGCAGCAATGGAGACAAGTCGGCTGAAAGACTATGTATTGAATCTCGACGCAGTTTGAGTGTTCCAACGTCATTAGGAGGCACTGAACGTTACAAATAACTAGCAGTATCGTGGCGGATTAGAAAATCTAGACTCACAGGAGACGGACCATAAGGTGCTCAAGGCAGCATAATCCCCTTGGAGACAAGTCGGCTGGCGGACGATGTATTGAATCGAGACGCAATTTGAGTGTTCCATCGTCATTAGGAGGCACTGAACGTTACAAATTACTATCAGTTTGGCGTCGGATTCGAAAATCTAGACTCAGAGGAGAACGACCATAAGGTGCCCGAAGCAGAAATATCCCCTTGGAGGCATGTCGGCTGGAGGACGATGTATTGAATCTCCACGCAATTTGTGTATTCCATCGTCATTAGGAGGCCATTAACGTTACAATTAACTATAAGTTTTGCGTCTGATTCACAGGAGAAAGAACATAAGGTGCCCGATGCAGCAATAGACCCTTGGAGACAAGTCGGCTGGAGGACGATGTATTGAATCTCGACGCAATTTGAGTGTTCCATCGTCATTAGGAGGCGCCGAACGTTACAATTAACTATCAGTTATGCGAGGGATTCTAAAATATAGACTCACAGGAGAACGACCATAAGGTGTCCGAGGCAGCAATAGACCCTTGGAGTCAAGTCGGCTCCCGGAGGATGTATTGAATCTCGACGCAATTTGAGTGTTCCATCGTCATTAGGAGGCGTTGAACGTTACAATTAAATATCAGTCTTGCGTCGGATTTCAAAATCTAGACTCACAAGTGAAGGACCATAAGGTGCCCGAGGCTGCAATGAAGATAAGTCGGCTGAATGACGATGTATTGAATCTCGACGCAATTTGAGTGTTCCATTTTTATTAGGATGCCATTAACGTTACAATTAACTATCAGTTTTGCGTCGGATTTGAAAATATAGACGCACATGAGCACGAACATTAGGTGCCAGAGGCAACAATAGACCCATGGAGACAAGTCGGCTGAATGACGATGTATTTAGTCTCGACGCAATTTGAGTGTTCCATCGTCATCAGGAGGCCCTTAATTTCACAATTAACTATTAGTTTTGCGTCGGATTCGAAAATCTAGACTCACAGGAGACGGACCGCCCATTGCAGCAATATCCCCTTGGAGACAAGTCAGATGGAGGACGATGTATTGAATCTCGACGTAATTGGGTGTTCCATCGTCATAATGAGGCCCTGAACGTAACAATTAACTATCGGTTTTGCGACGGATTCTAAAATCTAGACTCTGAGGAGAACGACCATAAGGTGCCCGAGGCAGCAATGGAGACAAGTCGGCTGAAAGACTATGTATTGAATCTCGACGCAGTTTGAGTGTTCCAACGTCATTAGGAGGCACTGAACGTTACAAATAACTAGCAGTATCGTGGCGGATTCGAAAATCTAGACTCACAGGAGACGGACCATAAGGTGCTCAAGGCAGCATAATCCCCTTGGAGACAAGTCGGCTGGCGGACGATGTATTGAATCTCGACGCAATTTGAGTGTTCCATCGTCATTAGGCGGCCCTGAACTTTACAATTAACTAGCAGTTTCGCGTCGGATACGAAAATCTAGACTCACCGGAGACGGCCATATGGTGCCCAAGGCAGCAATATCCCCTTGGACACAAGTCGGCTGGAGGACGATGTATTGAATCTCGACGCAATTTGAGTGTTCCATTTTTATTAGGATGCCATTAACGTTACAATTAACTATCAGTTTTGCGTCGGATTTGAAAATCTAGACGCAGAGGAGCACGAAGATAAGGTGCCATAGGCAGCAATAGACCCTTGGAGACAAGTCGGCTGAATGACGATGTATTTAGTCTCGACGCAATTTGAGTGTTCCATCGTCATTAGGAGGCCCTTAACGTTACAATTAACTATTAGTTTTGCGTCTGATTCGAAAATTTAGACACTCAGGAGAACGACCAAAAGGTGCCCGAGGCAGCAATAGAACCTTGGAGCCAAGTCGGCTGGAGGACGATGTATTGAATCTCGAGGCAACTTGAGTGTTCCATCGTTATTAAGAGGCGCTGAACATTACAATTGACAATCAGCTTTGCGTCGGATTCGAAAATCTAGACTCACAGGAGAACCACCATAAGATGCACGAGGCAGCAATAGACTCTTGGATACAAGTCGGCTGGAGGACGATCTATTGAATCTCGACGCAATTTGAGTGCTCCATCGTCATTAGGAGGCCATTAACGTTACAATTAACTACCAGTTATGCGTCGGATTCGAAAATCTAGACTCGCAGGAGAACCACCATAAGGTGCCCGAGGCAGCAATAAACTCTTGGTGACAAGTCGGCTGAAGGTCGATGTGGTGAATCTCGACGCAATTTGAGTTTTCCAACGTCATTAGGACGCACCGAACATTACAATTAACTAGCAGTTTCCCGTCGCATTCGAAAACTAGGCTCATTGGAGACGGTCCATATGGTGCCCAAGGCAGCAATATCCCCTTGAAAACAAGTCGGCTGGAGGACGATGTATTGAATCTGGATGTAATTTGAGGGTTCCATCTTCGTTAGGAGGACCTTAACGTTACAATTAACTATCAGTTTTGCGTCGGATTCGAAAATATAGACTCTCAGGAGAACGACCATAAGGTGCCCGAGGCAGCAATAGACTCTTGGAGACAAGTCGGCTGAAGGAAGATGTATTGAATCTCGACGCAATTTGAGTGTTCCATCGTCATTAGGAGGCCCTTAATGTCACAATTAACTATTAGTTTTGCGTCGGATTCGAAAATCTAGACTCACAGGAGAACGACCATAAGGTGCCCGAGGCGGCAATAGACCCTTGGAGACAATTCGGCTGGAGGACGATGTATTGAATCTCGACGCAACTTGAGTGTTCCATCGTCATTAGGAGGCGCTGAGCGTTACAATTAACTATCAGTTATGCGTCGGATTCGAAAATATAGACTCACAGGAGAACGACCATGAGGTGAACGAGGCAGCAATAGACCCTTGGAAACTAGTCGCTGGAGGTCGATGTATTGCATCTCAACGCAATTTGAGTGTTCCATCTTCATTATTAGGAGATGAACGTTACAATTAACTATCAGCTTTGCGTCGGATTCGAAAATCTAGACTCACAGGAGAACCACCATAAGGTGCCCGAGGCAGCAATAGACTCTTGGAGACAAGTCGGCTGAAGGAAGATGTATTGAATCTCGACGCAATTTGAGTGTTCCATCGTCATTAGGAGGCCCTTAATGTCACAATTAACTATTAGTTTTGCGTCGGATTCGAAAATCTAGACTCACAGGAGACGGACCGCCCGTTGCAGCAATATCCCCTTGGAGACAAGTCAAATGGAGGACGATGTATTGAATCTCGACGTAATTGGGTGTTCCATCGTCATAATGAGGCCCTGAACGTTACAATTAACTATCGGTTTTGCGTCGGATTCTAAAATCTAGACTCTGAGGAGAACGACCATAAGGTGCCCGAAGCAGAAATATCCCCTTGGAGGCATGTCGGCTGGAGGACGATGTATTGAATCTCCACGCAATTTGTGTATTCCATCGTCATTAGGAGGCCATTAACGTTACAATTAACTATAAGTTTTGCGTCTGATTCAAAAATTTAGACTCACAGGAGAAAGAACATAAGGTGCCCGATGCAGCAATAGACCCTTGGAGACAAGTCGGCTGGAGGACGATGTATTGAATCTCGACGCAATTTGAGTGTTCCATCGTCATTAGGAGGCGCCGAACGTTACAATTAACTATCAGTTATGCGTCGGATTCGAAAATCTAGACTCACAGGAGAACGACCATAAGGTGCCCGAGGCAGCAATAGACCCTTGGAGACTAGTCGGCTGGAGGACGATGTTTTGAATCTCGACGCAATTTGAGTGTTACATCGTCTTTATAAGGTGCTGAACGTTACAATTAACTATCAGTTATGCGAGGGATTCTAAAATCTAGACTCACAGGAGAACGACCATAAGGTGCCCGAGGCAGCAATAGACCCTTGGAGTCAAGTCGGCTGCCGGAGGATGTATTGAATCTCGACGCAATTTGAGTGTTCCATCGTCATTACGAGGCGTTGAACGTTACAATTAAATATCAGTCTTGCGTCGGATTTCAAATCTAGACTCACAAGTGAAGGACCATAAGGTGCCCGAGGCTGCAATGAAGATAAGTTGGCTGAATGACGATGTATTGAATCTCGACGTAATATCAATGTTACAGCGTCATTAGGAGGCGCTGAACGTTAGAATTGACAAACAGTTTT
>NW_025728334.1:0-43285 GCF_021461385.2 Schistocerca piceifrons | reverse complement strand
GTAACGTTCAGGGCCTCCAAACGAAGATGGAACACTCAAATTGCGTCGAGATTCAATACATGTCCTCCAGCCATCTTGCCTCCAAGGGGATATTGCTGCCTTGGGCACCATATGGTCCATCTCCTGTGAATCTAAATTTTCGAATCCGACGCGAAACTGCTAGTTATTGTACCGTTCAGTGCCTCCGAATGACTTTGGAACTCTCAAATTGCGTCGAGATTCAATACATCGTCCTTCAGCCGACTTGTCTCCATGGGTTTATTGCTGCCTCGGGTGCCTTATGGTGGTTCTCCTGTGAGTCTAGGTTTTCGAAACCGAAGCAAAACTGATAGTTAATTGTAACGTTCAGGGTCTCCTAATGACGATGGAACACTCAAATTGCGTCGAGATTAATACATCGTCGTCCAGCCGACTAGTCTCCAAGGGTCTATTGCTGCCTCGGGCATCTTATGGTCGTTGTCCTGTGAGTCTAGATTTTCGAATGCGATGCATTGCTGACAGTTAATTGTAACGTTCAGCGCCTCCTAAAGACGATGGAACTCTAAAACTTTGTCGAGATTCAATACATCGTCATTCAGCCGACTTGTCTCCAAGGGTCTATTGCTGCCTCGGGCATCTTATGGTCGTTCTCCTGTGAGTCTACATTTTAGTATCCGACGCAAAACTAATAGTTAATTGTAACGTTCAGAGTCTCCTAAAGACGATGGAAGACTCTAATTACGTCGAGATTCAATACATCGTCCTCCAGCCGACTAGTCTCCAAGGGTCTACTGCTGCGTCGGGCACCTTATTGTAGTTCTCCTGTGGGTCTAGGTATTCGAATCCGACGCATAGCTGATAGTTAATTGTAGCGTTCAGCGCCTCCTAATGACGGTGGAACACTCAAATTGCGTCGAGATTCAATACATCGTCATTCAGCCGACTTGTCTTCAAGGGTCTATTGCTGCCTCTGGCACCTTATGGTCGTTCTCCTGTGAGTCTAGATTTTAGAATCCGATGCAAAACTGATAGTTAATTTAACGTTCAGGGCCTCCTAATGACGATGGATCACTCAAATTACGTCGAGATTCAATACATCGTCCTCCAGCCGACTTGTCTCCAAGGGGTATTGCTGCCTCGGGCACCATATTATTCGACTAATGTGAGTCTAGATTTTCGTATCCGACGCAAAACCCCTCCTAATGATGATGGACCACTCAAATTGCGTCGAGATTCAATACATCGTCCCCCAGCCGACTTGTCTCCAAGGGTCTATTGCTGCCTCAAGCAACTTATGGTCGTTCTCCTGTGAGTCTAAATTTTCGAATCAGACGCAAAACTTATAGTTAATTGTAACGGTAAGGGCCTCCTAAAGACGATGGAACACTCAAATTTGAGATTCAATACATCGTCCTCCAGCCGACTTGCCTCCAAGGGGATATTGCTGCCTCCGGGACCTTATGGTCGTTATCCTCAGAGTCTAGATTTTCGAATCCGACCCCAAACTGATAGTTAATTGTCACGTTCTGCGTCTCCGAATGATGATGGAGCACTCAAATTGCGTCGCGATTCAATACATCGTCCTCCAGCCGACTTGTCTCAAAAGGTCTACTGCTGCCCCTCGCACCTTATGGTCGTGCACCGGTGCGTCTAGATTTTCGAATCAGACGCAAAACTGATAGTTAATTGTAACGTCAGGGACTCCTCATGACGAAGGAACACTAAAATTGCGTCGAGATTCTATACATCGTCATCCAGCCGACTAGTCTGCAAGGGTCTATTGCTGCCTCGGGCACCTTATGGTCGTACCCCTGTGAGTCTAGATTTTCGAATCCGACGCAGAACTGATAGTTAATTGTAACGTTCAGGGCCTCCTAATGGCGATGGAACACTCAAATTACGTCGAGATTTAATACATCGTCCTGCAGCCTACTCGTCTCCAATGGGATATTGCTGCCTCGGGCACCGTATGGTCCGTCTCCTGTGAGTCTAGATTTTCGTATCCGACGCAAAACTGATAGTTAATTGTAACGTTCAGCGCCTCCTAATGATGCTGGACCACTCAAATTGCGTCGAGATTCAATACATCGTCCCCCAGCCGACTTGTCTCCAAGGGTCTATTGCTGCCTCGGGCACCTTATCGTCGTTCTCCAGTGAGTCTAAATTTGCGAATCAGACGAAAAACTGATAGTTAATTGTAACGTTCAGGGTCTCCTAATGACGATGGAACACTCAAATTGCGTCGCGATTCAATACACCGTCCTCCATCAACCTTGTCTCCAAGGGGATGTTGCTGCCTCGGGCTCCATATGGTCCGTCTCATGTGAGTGTAGATTTTCGAATCCGACGCGAAACTGGAAGTTAATTGTAACGGTCAGTGCCTCCGAATGACGTTGGAGCACTCAAACTGCGTCGAAATTCAATACATCGTCCTCCAGCGGATTTGTCTCCAAGAGTCTCTTGCTGCCTCTGGCACCTTATGGTGGTTCTCCTGTGAGTTTAGATTTTCGAATCCGACGCAAAGCTGAAAGTTAATTGTAACGTTCATGACCTCCTAATGACGATGGAACACTCAAATTGCGTCGAGATGCAATACATCGACCTCCAGCCGACTTGTCTCCAAGGGTCTATTGCTGCCTCGGGCACCTTATGGTCGTTCTCCTCTGAGTCCAGATTTTAGAATACGACGCAAAACTGATAGTTAATTGTCCCGTACTGGGTATCCTAATGACGATGGAACACTCACATTGCGTCGCGATTCAATACATCGTCCTCCAGCCGACTTGTCTCCAAGGGTTTATTGCCGCCTCGGGCACGTTATGGTGGTTCTCCTGTGAGACTAGATTTTCGAATCCGACGCAAAACTGATACTTAATAGTAAAGTTCAGGGCCTCCTAATGACGATGGAATACTCACAATACGTCGAGATTCAATACATCGTCCTCCAGCCGACTTGTCTCCAAGGGGATATTGCTGCCTCGGGCACCATATGGTCCGTCCCCTGTGAGTCTAGATTTTCGTATCCGACGCAAAACTGATAGTTAATTGTAAAATTCAGCGCCTCCTAATGAAGATGGAACACTCAAATTGCGTCGAGATTCAATACATCGTTCTACAACCGGCGTGTCTCCAAGGGTCTATTGCTGCTTCGGGCACGTTATGGTCGTTCTCCTGTGAGTCTAGGCGTTCGAATCCGACACATAACTGATAGTAAATTGTAACGTTCATGGCCTCCTAACGAAGATGGAACACTCAAATTGCGTCGAGAGTCAATACATCGTCCCTCAGCCGACTTGTCTCCAACAGTCTATTGCTGCCTCGGGCACCTTATGGTCGTTCTCCTGTGAGTCTACATTTTAGAATCCGACGCATAACTGATAGTTAATTGTAACGTTCAGCGCCTCCTAATGACGATGGAACACTCAAATTGCGTCGAGATTAATACATCGTCGTCCAGCCGACTAGTCTCCAAGGGTCTATTGCTGCCTCGGGCATCTTATGGTCTTTCTCCTGTGAGTCTAGATTTTCGAATCCGATGCATTGCTGACAGTTAATTGTAACGTTCAGCGGCTCCTAATGACGATGGAACACTAAAATTTTGTCGAGATTCAATACATCGTCATTCAGCCGAATTGTCTCCAAGGGTGTATTGCTGCCTCGGGCACCTTATGGTCGTTCTCCAGTGAGTCTACATTTTAGAATCCGACGCAAAACTGATAGTTAATTGTAACGTTCAGGGCCTCCTAAAGACGATGGAACACTCTAATTACGTCGAAATTCAATACATCGTCCTCCAGCCAACTTGTCTCCAAGGGTCTATGGCTGCCTCGGGCACCTTATATTCGTTCTCCTGTGAGTCTAGATTTTCGAATCCGATGCAAAACTGGTAGTTAATTGTCGCGTTCTGTGTCTCCTAATGACGATGGAACACTCAAATTGCGTCGCGATTCAATACATCGTCCTCCAGCTGACTTGTCTCCGTGGGGATATTGCTGCCTCGAGCACCTTATGGTCGTTCTCCTCAGTCTAGATTTTCGAATCCGACGCAATCCTGATAGTTAATTGTAACGTTCAGGGACTCCTAATGACGATGGAACACTCAAATTGCGTCGAGCATCAATACATCGTCATCCAGCCGACTAGTCTCCAAGGGTCTATTGCTGCCTAGGGCTCCTTATGGTCGTACTCCTGTGAGTCTAGATTTTTGAATCCGACGCATAGCTGATAGTTAATTGTAACGTTCAGCGCCTACTAATGACGATGGAACACTCAAATTGCGTCGAGATTCAATACATCGTCATTCAGGCGACTTATCTTCAAGGCTTTATTGCTGCCTCGGGCACCTTATGGTCGTTCTCCTGTGAGTCTAGATTTTAGAATCCGACGCAGAACTGATAGTTAATTGTAACGTTCAGGGCCTCCTAATGACGATGAAACACTCAAATTACGTCGAGATCCAATACATCGTCCTGCAGCCGACTTGTCTCCAAAGGGATATTGCTGCCTCGGGCACCATATGGTCAGTCTCCAGTGAGTCTAGAATTTCGTATCCGACGCAAAACTGATAGTTAATTGTAAGGTTCAGCGCCTCCTAATGACGATGGAACACTCAAATTGCGTCGAGTACCAATACCTCGTCCTCCAGCCGACTTGTCTCCAAAGGTCTATTGCTGCCTCGGGCACCTTATGGTCGTTCCCATGTGAGTCTAAATTTTCGAATCAGACGCAAAACTTATAGTTAATTGTACGGTTAAGGGCCTCCTAATGACGATGGAACACTCAAATTGCGTCGAGATTCAATACCTCGTCCTTTAGCCAACTTGCCTCCAAGGGGATATTGCTGCCTCCGGTACCTTATGGTCGTTCTCCTCAGAGTCTAGATTTTCGAATCCGACGCATATCTGATAAATAATTGTAAGGTTCAGTGCCTCCTAATGACGATGGAACACTCAAATTCCGTCGAGATTCAATACATCGTCCTCCAGCCGACTTATCTACAAGGGGTATTGCTGCCTCGGGCACCATATTATCCGTCTCCTGTGAGTCTAGATTTTCGTATCCGACGCAAAACTGATAGTTAATTGTAAAGTTCAACGCCTCCTAATGACGATGGACAACTCAAATTGCGTCGAGATTCAATACATCGTCCCCCAGCCGACTTGTCTCCAAGGGTCTACTGCTGCCCCTCGCACCTTATGGTCGTGCACCTGTGCTTCTAGATTTTCGTATCAGGCGCAAAACTGATAGTTAATTGTAACGTTCAGGGTCTCCTAATGACGATGGAACACTCAAATTGCGTCGAGATTCAATACATCGTCATCCAGCCGACTTGTCTCCAAGCGTCTATAGCAGCCTCGGGCACCTTATGGTGGTTCTCCTGTGAGTCTAGATTTTCGTATCAGACGCAAAACAGATAGTTAATTGTAAATTCAGCGCCTCCTAATGAAGAAGGAACACTCAAATTGCGTCGAGATTCAATACATCGTCCTACAACCGGCGTGTCTCCAAGGGTCTATTGCTGCCACGGGCACCTTATGCTCATTCTCCTGTAGGTCTAGATTTACGGATCGGACGCATAACTGATAGTTAATTGTAACGTTCAGCGCCTCCTAATGACGATGGAACACTCAAATTGCGTCGAGATTAATACATCGTCGTCCAGCCGACTAGTCTCCAAGGGTCTATTGCTGCCTCGGGCATCTTATGGTCGTTCTCCTGTGAGTCTAGATTTTCGAATGCGATGCATTGCTGACAGTTAATTGTAACGTTCAGCGCCTCCTAAAGACGATGGAACTCTAAAACTTTGTCGAGATTCAATACATCGTCATTCAGCCGACTTGTCTCCAAGGGTCTATTGCTGCCTCGGGCATCTTATGGTCGTTCTCCTGTGAGTCTACATTTTAGTATCCGACGCAAAACTAATAGTTAATTGTAACGTTCAGAGCCTCCTAAAGACGATGGAAGACTCTAATTACGTCGAGATTCAATACATCGTCCTCCAGCCGACTAGTCTCCAAGGGTCTACTGCTGCGTCGGGCACCTTATTGTAGTTCTCCTGTGGGTCTAGGTATTCGAATCCGACGCATAGCTGATAGTTTATTGTAGCGTTCAGCGCCTCCTAATGACGATGGAACACTCAAATTGCGTCGAGATTCAATACATCGTCATTCAGCCGACTTGTCTTGAAGGGTCTATTGCTGCCTCTGGCACCTTATGGTCGTTCTCCTGTGAGTCTAGATTTTAGAATCCGACGCAAAACTGATAGTTAATTTAACGTTCAGGGCCTCCTAATGACGATGGATCACTCAAATTACGTCGAGATTCAATACATCGTCCTCCAGCCGACTTGTCTCCAAGGGGTATTGCTGCCTCGGGCACCATATTATTCGACTCCTGTGAGTCTAGATTTTCGTATCCGACGCAAAACCCCTCCTAATGACGATGGACCACTCAAATTGCGTCGAGATTCAATACATCGACCCCCAGCCGACTTGTCTCCAAGGGTCTATTGCTGCCTCAAGCACCTTATGGTCGTTCTCCTGTGAGTCTAAATTTTCGAATCAGACGCAAAACTTATAGTTAATTGTAACGGTAAGAGCCTCCTAATGACGATGGAACACTCAAATTTGAGATTCAATACATCGTCCTCCAGGCGACTTGCCTCCAAGGGGATATTGCTGCCTCCGGGACCTTATGGTCGTTATCCTCAGAGTCTAGATTTTCGAATCCGACCCCAAACTAATAGTTAATTGTCACGTTCTGCGTCTCCGAATGATGATGGAGCACTCAAATTGCGTCGCGATTCAATACATCGTCCTCCAGCCGACTTGTCTCAAAAGGTCTACTGCTGCCCCTCGCACCTTATGGTCGTGCACCGGTGCGTCTAGATTTTCGAATCAGACGCAAAACTGATAGTTAATTGTAACGTTCAGGGACTCCTCATGACGAAGGAACACTAAAATTGCGTCGAGATTCAATACATCGTCATCCAGCCGACTAGTCTGCAAGGGTCTATTGCTGCCTCGGGCACCTTATGGTCGTACCCCTGTGAGTCTAGATTTTCGAATCCGACGCAGAACTGATAGTTAATTGTAACGTTCAGGGCCTCCTAATGGCGATGGAACACTCAAATTACGTCGAGATTTAATACATCGTCCTGCAGCCTACTTGTCTCCAATGGGATATTGCTGCCTCGGGCACCGTATGGTCCGTCTTCTGTGAGTCTAGATTTTCGTATCCGACGCAAAACTGATAGTTAATTGTAACGTTCAGCGCCTCCTAATGACGATGGAACACTCAAATTGCGTCGAGATTCAATACATCGTCATTCAGCCGACTTATCTCCAAGGGTTTACTGCTGCCTCGGGCACCTTACGGTGTTTCTCCTGTGAGTCTAGATTTTAGAATCCGACGCAGAACTGATAGTTAAATGTAACGTTCAGGGCCTCCTAATGGCGATGGAACACTCAAATTACGTCGAGATTCAATACATCGTCCTGCAGCCTACTTGTCTCCTATGGGATATTGCTGCCTCGGGCACCGTATGGTCCGTCTCCTGTGAGTCTAGATTTTCGTATCCGACGCAAAACTGATAGTTAATTGTAACGTTCAGCGCCTCCTAATGACGATGGAACACTCAAATTGCGTCGAGATTCAATACATCGTCCTCCAGCCGACTTGTCTCCAAGGATCTATTGCTGCCTCGGTCACATTATGGTCGTTCTCATGTAAGTCTAAATTTTCGAATCAGACGCAAAACTTATAGTTAATTGTAACGTTAAGGGCCTCCTAATGACGATGGAACACTCAAATTGCGTCGCGATTCAATACATCGTCCTCTAGCCGACTTGTCTCCAAGGGTCTATTGCTGCCTCCGGCACCTTATGGTCGTTCTCCTCAGATTCTAGATATTCGAATCCGACGAAAAACTTGTAGTTAATTGTAACGTTCAGGGACTCCTAATGACGTTGGAACGCTCAAATTGCCTCGAGATTCAATACATCGTCCTTCAGCCGACTTGTCTCCAAGGGTTTAATGCTGCTTCTGGCACCTTATGGTGGTTCTTTTGTGAGTCTAGATTTTCGAATCCGACGCTAAACTGATAGTTAATTGTAACGTTCAGGGACTCCTAATGACGATGGAACACTCAAATTGCGTTGAGATGCAATATATCGTCCTGCAGCTGACTTGTCTCCAATGGCATATTGCTGCCTCGGGCACCATTTAGTCCGTCTTCTGTGAGTCTAGATTTTAGAATCTGACGCAGAACTGATAGTTAATTGTAACGTTCAGGCCCTCCTAATGACGATGGAACTCTCAAATTACGTCGTGATTCAATACATCGTCCTGCAGCTGTCTTGTCTCCAATGGCTTATTGCTGCCTCGGGCACCATATGGTCCGTCTCCTGTGAGTCTAGATTTTCGTATGCGACGCAAAACTGATAGTTAATTGTAAGTTCAGCGCCTCCTAATGACGATGGAACACTCAAATTGCGTCGAGATTCAATACATCGTCCTCCAGCCGATTTGTCTCCTAGGGTCTATTGCTGCCTCGGGCTCCTTGTGGTCGTTCTCATGTAAGTCTAAATTTTCGAATCAGACGCAAATCTTATAGTTAATTGTAACGTTAAGGGCCCCCTAATGACGATGGAACACTCAAATTGCGTCGAGATTCAATACATCGTCCTTTAGCCGACTTGCCTCCAATGGGAAATTGCTGCCTCCGGCACCTTATGGTCTTTCTCCTCAGAGTCTAAAATTTCGAATCCGACGCATATCTGATAAATAATTGTAACGTTCAGTGCCTCCTAATGACGATGGAACACTCAAATTACGTCGAGATTCAATACATCGTCCTCCAGCCGACTTATCTACAAACGGATATTGCTGCCTCGGGCAAATTATGATCCATCTCCTGTGAGTCTAGATTTTCGAATCCGACGCAAAACTGATGGTTAATAATAACGTTAATGGCCTCCTAATGACGATGGAACACTCAAATTGCATCTAGATTCAACATCATCGACATTCAGCCGACTTGTCTCCAAGGGTCTATTGCTGCCTCGGGCACCTTATGGTCGTTCTCACAGAGTCTAGTCTTTCGAATCCGAAGCTAAAGTGATTGTTAATTGTAACGTTCAGGGCTTCCCAATGACGATCGAACACTCAAATTACGTCCAGAATCAATACATCGTCCTCCAGCCGACTAGTCTCCGAGGGTCTATTGCTGCCTCGGGCACCTTATGATCGTTCTCCTGTGAGTCTAGATTTTCGTATCCGACGCAAAACTGATAGTTAATTGTAACGTCAGGGACTCCTAATGACGATGGAACACTCAAATTGCGTCGAGATGCAATATTTCGACCTCCAGCCGACATGTCTCTAAGGGTCTATTGCTGCCTAGGGCACCTTATGGTCGTTCTCCTGTGAGTCTAGATTTTCGAATCCAACGCATAGCTGATAGTTAATTGTAGCGATCAGCGCCTCCTAATGACGATGGAACACTCAAATTGCATCGAGATTCAATACATCGTCATTCAGCCGACTTGTCTCCAAGGGTCTATTCCTGCCTCTGGCACCCTATGGTCGTTCTCCTGTGAGTCTAGATTTTAGAATCCGACGCAAAACTGATAGTTAATTTAACGTTCAGGGCCTCCTAATGACGATGGAGCACTCTAATTACGTCGAGATTCAATACATCGTCCTCCAGCCGACTTGTCTAGAAGGGGTATTGCTGCCTCGGGCACCATATGGTCCGTCTCCTGTGAGTCTAGATTTTCGTATCCGACGCAAAACTGATAGTTAATTGTAACGTCAACGCCTCCTAATGACGATGGACCACTCAAATTGCGTCCAGATTCAATACATCGTCCCCCAGCCGACTCGTCTCCAAGGGTCTATTGCTGCCTCGAGCACTTTATGGTCGTTCTCCAGTGAGTCTAAATTTTCGAATCAGACGCAAAACTTATAGTTAATTGTAACGGTAAGGGCCTCCTAGTGACGATGGAACTCAAATTGCGTTGAGATTCAATAAATCGTCCTCCAGCCGACTTGCCTCCAAGTGCCTCCGGCACTTTATGGTCGTTCTCCTCAGAGTCTAGATTTTCGAATCCGACCCAAAACTGATAGTTAATTGTAACGTTAAGGTCGTCCTAACGCAGATGGAACACTCAAATTGCTTCGAGATTCAATACATCAATCTTCCGCCGACTTGTCTCCAAGAGTTTAATGCTGCCTCGGGCACCTTATGGTAGATCTCCTGTGAGTCTAGATTTTCGAATCCGACGCAAAACTGATAGTTAACTGTCACGCTCTGGGTCTCCTAATGACGATGGAACACTCAAATTGCGTCGCGATTCAATAAATCTTCCCCCAGCCGACTTGTCTCCAAGGGTCTATTGCTGCCTCGGGCACCTTATGGTCGTTCTCCTGTGAGTCTAGATTTTAGAATCCGACGCAAAACTGATAGCTAATTTTAACGTTCAGGGCTTCCTGATGACGATGGAACACTCAAATTACGACGAGATTCAATACATCGTCCTCCAGCCGACTTGCCTCCAAGGGGTCATTGCTGCCTCGGGCACCATATGGTCCGTCTCCTGTGAGTCTAGATTTTCGTTTCCGAAACATAACTGATAGTTAATTGTAACGTCCAGCGCCTCCTAATGACGATGGAACACTCAAATTGCGTCGAGATTCAATACATCGTCCTCCAGCCGACTTGCCTCCAAGGGGATATTGCTGCCTCGGGCACCTTATGGTCGTTCTCCTCTGAGTCTAGATTTTCGAATCCGACGAAAATCTGATAGTTAATTGTCATGTTCTGTATCTCCTAATGACGATGGAACCCTCAAATTGCGTCGCGATTCAATACATCGTCCTCCAGCCGAATTGTCTCCAAGGGTCTATTGCTGCCTCTGGCACCTTATGGTAGTTCTCTTGTCAGTCTAGATTTTAGAATCCGAGTCAAAACTGATAGTTAAGTGTAAGATTCAGGGCCTCCTAATGACGATGGAGCACTCAAATTACGTCGAGATTCAATACATCGTCCTCCAGCCGACCTGTTTCCAAGGGTCTATTGCTGCCTCGGGTACCTTATGGTCGTTCTCCTGTGAGTCTACATTTTCGACTCAGACGCAAAACTTATAGTTAATTGTAATGTTAAGGGCCTCCAAATGACGATGGAATACTCAAATTGCGTCGAGATTCAATACATCGTCCTCCAGCCGACTTGTCTCCAAGGGGATATTACTGCCTTGAGCACCTTATGGTCCGTCTCCTGTGAGTCTAAATTTTGGAATCCGACGGGATACTGCTAGTTATTTGTAACGTCCTAATAACGTTGGAACACTCAAATTGCGAGATCCAATACATCATCCTCCAGCCGACTTGTCTCCAATGGGATATTGCTGCCTTGAGCACCTTATGGTCCGTCTCCTGTGAGTCTAGATTTTGGAATCCGACGCGATACTGCTAGTTATTTGTAACGTCCTAATAACGTTGGAACACTCACATTGCGAGATCCAATACATCATCCTCCAGCCGATTTGTCTCCAAGGGGATATTGCTGCCTTGAGCACCTTATGGTCCGTCTCCTGTGAGTCTAGATTTTCGAATCCGACGCGATACTGCTAGTTATTTGTAACGTCCTAATGAGGTTGGAACACTAAAATTGCGTCGAGATTCATTACACCGTCCTTTAGCCGACTTGTCTCCAAGAGTCTATTGCTGCCTCGGGCACCTTATGGTGGTTCTCCTGTGAGTCTAGATTTTCGAATCCGAAGCAATACTGATAGTTAATTGTAACGTTCAGGGACTCGTAATGACGATGGAACTCAAATTGGGTCTAAATGCAATACATCGACCTCCAGCCGACTTGTCTCCAAGGGTCTAATGCTGCCTTGGGCACCTTATGGTCGTTCTCCTGTGAGTCTCGATTTTCGAATCCGACCCATAACTGATGGTTAATTGCAACGTTCAGCGCCTCCTAATGACGTTGGAACACTCTAATTGCGTCGAGAATCAATCCATCGTCATTCAGCCGACTTGAGTCCAAGGGGATATTGCTGCCTCGGGCACCATATGGTCCGTCTCCTGTGAGTCTAAATTTTCGAATCAGACGCAAAACTTATAGTTAATTCTAACGGTATGGGCCTCAAATTGACGATGGAACACTCAAATTGCTTTGAGATTCAATACATCGTCCTCCAGCCGACTTGCCTCCAAGGGGATATTGCTGCCTCCGGCACCTTATGGTCGTTATCCTCAGAGTCTGGATTTTCGAATCCGGCCCCAAACTGATAGTTAATTGTCACGTTCTGGGTCTCCTTTTGACGATGGAACACTCAAATTGCGTCGCGATTCAATAAATCGTCCTCCAGCCTACTTGTCTCAAAGGGTCTATTGCTGCCCCTCGCACCTTATGGTCGTGCACCTGTGCGTCTAGATTTTCGAATCAGACGCAAAACTGATAGTTAATTGTAACGTTCAGCGCCTCTTAATGACGATGGAACACTCAAATTGCGTCGAGATTCAATACATCGTCCTCCAGGCGACTTGTCTCCAAGGGTCTATTGCTGCCTCGGTCAACTTATGGTCGTTCTCATGTAAGTCTAAATTTTCGAATCAGACGCAAAACTTATAGTTAATTGTAACGTTAAGGGCCTCCTGCTGACGATGGAACACTCAAATTGCGTCGAGATTCAATACATCGTCCTCCAGCCGACTTGCCTCCCCACCCTTATGGTCGTTCTCCTCAGATTCTAGATTTTCGAATCCGACGAAAAACTTATAGTTAATTGTAACGTTCAGGGACTCCTAATGGCGATGGAACACTCAAACTGCGTCGCGATTCAATACATCGTCCTCTAGCCAACTTGTCTCCAAGGGTCTATTGATGCCTCCGGCACCTTATGGTCGTTCTCCTCAGATTCTAGATTTTCGAATCCGATGAAAAACTTATAGTTAATTGTAACGTTCAGGGACTCCTAATGACGTTGGAACGCTCAAATTGCGAGGAGATTCAATACATCGTCCTTCAGCCGACTTGTCTCCATGGGTTTATTGCTGCCTCGGGCACCTTATGGTGGTTCTCCTGTGAGTCTAGATTTTCGTATCCGACGCAAAACTGATAGTTAATTGTAACGTTCAGCGCCTCTTATTGACGATGGAACACTCAAATTGCGTCGAGATTCAATACATCGTCATTCAGCCGACTTATCTCCAAGGGTTTACTGCTGCGGGCACCTTACGGTCGTTCTCCTGTGAGTCTAGATTTTAGAATCCGACGCAGAACTGATAGTTAATTGTAACGTTCAGGGCCTCCTAATGCCGATGGAACACTCAAATTACGTCGAGATTCAATACATCGTCCTGCAGCCTACTAGTCTCCAATGGGATATTGCTGCCTCGGGCACCGTAAGGTCCGTCTCCTGTGAGTCTAGATTTTCGTATCCAACGCAAAACTGATAGTTAATTGTAACGTTCAGCGCCTCTTATTGACGATGGAACACTCAAATTGCGTCGAGATTCAATACATCGTCCTCCAGGCGACTTGTCTCCAAGGGTCTATTGCTGTCTCGGTCACCTTATGGTCGTCCTCATGTCAGTCTAAATTTTCGAATCAGACGCAAAACTTATAGTTAATTGTAACGTTAAGGGCCTCCTACTGACGATGGAACACTCAAATTGCGTCGAGATTCAATACATCGTCCTCTAGCCGACTTGTCTCCAAGGGTCTATTGCTGTCTCGGTCACCTTATGGTCGTCCTCATGTCAGTCTAAATTTTCGAATCAGACGCAAAACTTATAGTTAATTGTAACGTTAAGGGCCTCCTACTGACGATGGAACACTCAAATTGCGTCGAGATTCAATACATCGTCCTCCAGCCGACTTGCCTCCAGGGGGATATTTTGTGCCTCCGGCACCTTATGGTCGTTCTCCTCAGAGTCTACATTTTCGAATCCGACGAAAATCTGATTGTTAATTGTCACGTTCTGGGTCTCTTAATGACGATGGAACACTCAAATTGCGTCGCGATTCAATACATCGTCCTCTAGCCGACTTGTCTCCAAGGGTCTATTGCTGCATCCGGCACCTTATGGTCGTTCACCTCAGATTCTAGATTTTCGAATCCGACGAAAAACTTATAGTTAATTGTAACGTTCAGCGCTTCCTAATGACCATGGAACACTCATATTGCGTCGAGATTCAATACATCGTCATTCAGCCGACTTATCTCCAAGAGTTTACTGCTGCCTCGGGCACCTTACGGTCGTTCTCCTGTGAGTCTAGATTTTAGAATCCGACGTAGAACTGATAGTTAATTGTAACGTTCAGGGCCTCCTAATGCCGATGGAAAACTCAAATTACGTCGAGATTCAATACATCGTCCTGCAGCCTACTAGTCGCCAATGGGATATTGCTGCCTCGGGCACCGTATGGTCCGTCTCCTGTGAGTCTACATTTTCGTATCCGACGAAAAACTGATAGTTAATTGTAACGTTCAGCGCCTCTTATTGAAGATGGAACACTCAGATTGCGTCGAGATTCAATACATCGTCCTCCAGGCGACTTGTCTCCAAGGGTCTATTGCTGCCTCGGTCACCTTATGGTCGTTCTCATGTAAGTCTAAATTTTCGAATCAGACGCAAAACTTATAGTTAATTGTAACGTTAAGGGCCTCCTACTGACGATGGAACACTCAAATTGCGTCGAGATTCAATACATCGTCCTCCAGCCGACTTGCCTCCAGGGGGATATTTTGTGCCTCCGGCACCTTATGGTCGTTCTCCTCAGAGTCTACATTTTCGAATCCGACGAAAATCTGATTGTTAATTGTCACGTTCTGGGTCTCTTAATGATGGAACACTCAAATTGCGTCGAGATTCAATACATCGTCCTCTAGCCGACTTGTCTCCGGCACCTTATGGTCGTTCACCTCAGATTCTAGATTTTCGAATCCGACGAAAAACTTATAGTTAATTGTAACGTTCAGGAACACCTAATGACGTTGGATCGCTCAAATTGCGTCGAAATTCAATACATTGTCCTTCAGTCGACTTATCTTCAAGGCTTTATTGCTCCTCGGGCACCTTATTGTCGTTCTCCTGTGAGTCTAGATTTTAGAATCCGACGCAGAACTGATAGTTAATTGTAACGTTCAGGGCCTCCTAATGACGATGGAACGCTCAAATTACGTCGAGATTCAATACATCGTCCTCCAGCTGACTTGTCTCCAATGGGGTATTGCTGCCTCGGGCACCATATGGTCCTTCTCCTGTGAGTCTACATTTTCGTATCCGACGCAAAACTGATAGTAAATTGTAACGCTCAGCAACTCCCAATGACGATGGAACACTCAAATTGCGTCGAGATTCAATAAATCGTCCTCCAGCCGACTTGCCTCCAAGGGGTTATTGCTGCCTCCGGCACCTTATGGACGTTCTCCTCAGAGTCTAGATTTTCGAATCCGACCCAAAACTCATAGTTAATTGTAACGTTAAGGTCGTCTTAGCGAAGATGGAACACTCAAATTGCGTTGAGATTCAATACATCGTCCTCCAGCCGACTTCTCTCCAAGGGGATATTGCTGCCTTGGGCACCATATGGTCCTTCTCCTGTGAGTCCAGATTTTCGAATCCGACGCGAAACTGCTAATTAATTGTAACGTTCAGTGCCTCCTAATGACGTTGGAACTCTCAAATTGCGTCGAGATTCAATACATCGACCTTCCGCCGACTTGTCTCCAAGAGTTTATTGCTGCCTCGGGCACCTTTTGGTGGTTCACCTGTGAGTCTAGATTTTCGAATCCGACGCAAAACTGATAATTAATTGTAACGTTCAGGGACTCCAAATGATGATGGAGAACTCAAATTGCGTCGAGATGCTCCAGCCGACTTGTCTCAAAGGGTCTATTGCTGCCTCGGGCACCTTATGGTCGTTCTCCTCAGAGTCCAGATTTTCGAATCCGACGAAAAACTGATAGTTAACTGTCAAGCTCTGGGTCTCCTAATGACGATGGAACACTCAAATTGCGTCGCGATTCAATACATCGTCCTCTAGCCGACTTGTCTCCAAGGGTCTATTGCTGCCTCCGGCACCTTATGGTCGTTCTCCTCAGATTCTAGATTTTCGAATCCGACGAAAAACGTATAGTTAATTGTAACGTTCAGGGACTCCTAATGACGTTGGAACGCTCAAATTGCGTCGAGATTCAATACATCGTCCTTCAGCCGACTTGTCTCCAAGGGTTTAATGCTGCTTCTGGCACCTTATGGTGGTTCTTTTGTGAGTCTAGATTTTCGAATCCGACGCTAAACTGATAGTTAATTGTAACGTTCAGGGACTCCTAATGACGATGGAACACTCAAATTGCGTTGAGATGCAATATATCGTCCTGCAGCTGACTTGTCTCCAATGGCATATTGCTGCCTCGGGCACCATTTAGTCAGTCTTCTGTGAGTCTAGATTTTAGAATCTGACGCAGAACTGATAGTTAATTGTAACGTTCAGGCCCTCCTAATAACGATGGAGCTCTGAAATTACGTCGTGATTCAATACATCGTCCTGCAGCTGACTTGTCTCCAATGGCTTATTGCTGCCTCGGGCACCATATGGTCCGTCTCCTGTGAGTCTAGATTTTCGTATGCGACGCAAAACTGATAGTTAATTGTAAGTTCAGCGCCTCCTAATGACGATGGAACACTCAAATTGCGTCGAGATTCAATACATCGTCCTCCAGCCGATTTGTCTCCAAGGGTCTATTGCTGCCTCGGGCTCCTTGTGGTCGTTCTCATGTAAGTCTAAATTTTCGAATCAGACGCAAATCTTATAGTTAATTGTAACGTTAAGGGCCCCCTAATGACGCTGGAACACTCAAATTGCGTCGAGATTCAATACATCGTCCTTTAGCCGACTTGCCTCCAATGGGAAATTGCTGCCTCCGGCACCTTATGGTCTTTCTCCTCAGAGTCTAAAATTTCGAATCCGACGCATATCTGATAAATAATTGTAACGTTCAGTGCCTCCTAATGACGATGGAACACTCAAATTACGTCGAGATTCAATACATCGTCCTCCAGCCGACTTATCTACAAACGGATATTGCTGCCTCGGGCAAATTATGATCCATCTCCTGTGAGTCTAGATTTTCGAATCCGACGCAAAACTGATGGTTAATAATAACGTTAATGGCCTCCTAATGACGATGGAACACTCAAATTGCATCTAGATTCAAGATCATCGACATTCAGCCGCCTTTTCTCCAAGGGTCTATTGCTGCCTCGGGCACCTTATGGTCGTTCTCCTCAGAGTCTAGTCTTTCGAATCCGAAGCTAAAGTGATTGTTAATTGTAACGTTCAGGGCTTCCCAATGACGATCGAACACTCAAATTACGTCCAGAATCAATACATCGTCCTCCAGCCGACTAGTCTCCGAGGGTCTATTGCTGCCTCGGGCACCTTATGGTCGTTCTCCTGTGAGTCTAGATTTTCGTATCCGACGCAAAACTGATAGTTAATTGTAACGTCAGGGACTCCTAATGACGATGGAACACTCAAATTGCGTCGAGATGCAATATTTCGACCTCCAGCCGACATGTCTCTAAGGGTCTATTGCTGCCTAGGGCACCTTATGGTCGTTCTCCTGTGAGTCTAGATTTTCGAATCCAACGCATAGCTGATAGTTAATTGTAGCGATCAGCGCCTCCTAATGACGATGGAACACTCAAATTGCATCGAGATTCAATACATCGTCATTCAGCCGACTTGTCTCCAAGGGTCTATTCCTGCCTCTGGCACCCTATGGTCGTTCTCCTGTGAGTCTAGATTTTAGAATCCGACGCAAAACTGATAGTTAATTTAACGTTCAGGGCCTCCTAATGACGATGGAGCACTCTAATTACGTCGAGATTCAATACATCGTCCTCCAGCCGACTTGTCTAGAAGGGGTATTGCTGCCTCGGGCACCATATGGTCCGTCTCCTGTGAGTCTAGATTTTCGTATCCGACGCAAAACTGATAGTTAATTGTAACGTTAACGCCTCCTAATGACGATGGACCACTCAAATTGCGTCCAGATTCAATACATCGTCCCCCAGCCGACTCGTCTCCAAGGGTCTATTGCTGCCTCGAGCACTTTATGGTCGTTATCCAGTGAGTCTAAATTTTCGAATCAGACGCAAAACTTATAGTTAATTGTAACGGTAAGGGCCTCCTAGTGACGATGGAACTCAAATTGCGTTGAGATTCAATAAATCGTCCTCCAGCCGACTTGCCTCCAAGGGGATACTCCTGCCTCCGGCACTTTATGGTCGTTCTCCTCAGAGTCTAGATTTTCGAATCCGACCCAAAACTGATAGTTAATTGTAACGTTAAGGTCGTCCTAACGCAGATGGAACACTCAAATTGCGTCGAGATTCAATACATCAATCTTCCGCCGTCTTGTCTCCAAGTGTTTATTGCTGCCTCGGGCACCTTATGGTAGATCTCCTGTGAGTCTAGATTTTCGAATCCGACGCAAAACTGATAGTTAACTGTCACGCTCTGCGTCTCCTAATGACGATGGAACACTCAAATTGCGTCGCGATTCAATAAATCTTCCCCCAGACGACTTGTCTCCAAGGGTCTATTGCGGCCTCGGGCACCTTATCGTCGTTCTCCTGTGAGTCTAGATTTTAGAATCCGACGCAAAACTGATAGCTAATTTTAACGTTCAGGGCTTCCTGATGACGATGGAACACTCAAATTACGACGAGATTCAATACATCGTCCTCCAGCCGACCTGCCTCCAAGGGGTCATTGCTGCCTCGGGCACCATATGGTCCGTCTCCTGTGAGTCTAGATTTTCGTTTCCGAAACATAACTGATAGTTAATTGTAACGTCCAGCGCCTCCTAATGACGATGGAACACTCAAATTGCGTCGAGATTCAATACATCGTCCTCCAGCCGACTTGCCTCCAAGGGGATATTGCTGCCTCGGGCACCTTATGGTCGTTCTCCTCTGAGTCTAGATTTTCGAATCCGACGAAAATCTGATAGTTAATTGTCATGTTCTGTATCTCCTAATGACGATGGAACCCTCAAATTGCGTCGCGATTCAATACATCGTCCTCCAGCCGAATTGTCTCCAAGGGTCTATTGCTGCCTCTGGCACCTTATGGTAGTTCTCTTGTCAGTCTAGATTTTAGAATCCGAGTCAAAACTGATAGTTAAGTGTAAGATTCAGGGCCTCCTAATGACGATGGAGCACTCAAATTACGTCGAGATTCAATACATCGTCCTGCAGCCGACCTGTTTCCAAGGGTCTATTGCTGCCTCGGGTACCTTATGGTCGTTCTCCTGTGAGTCTACATTTTCGACTCAGACGCAAAACTTATAGTTAATTGTAATGTTAAGGGCCTCCAAATGACGATGGAATACTCAAATTGCGTCGAGATTCAATACATCGTCCTCCAGCCGACTTGTCTCCAAGGGGATATTACTGCCTTGAGCACCTTATGGTCCGTCTCCTGTGAGTCGAAATTTTGGAATCCGACGGGATACTAATACATCATCCTCCAGCCGACTTGTCTCCAAGGGGATATTGCTGCCTTGAGCACCTTATGGTCCGTCTCCTGTGAGTCTAGATTTTGGAATCCGACGCGATACTGCTAGTTATTTGTAACGTCCTAATAACGTTGGAACACTCAAATTGCGAGATCCAATACATCATCCTCCAGCCGACTTGTCTCCAAGGGGATATTGCTGCCTTGAGCACCTTATGGTCCGTCTCCTGTGAGTCTAGATTTTCGAATCCGACGCGATACTGCTAGTTATTTGTAACGTCCTAATGAGGTTTCAACACTAAAATTGCGTCGAGATTCATTACACCGTCCTTTAGCCGACTTGTCTCCAAGAGTCTATTGCTGCCTCGGGCACCTTATGGTGGTTCTCCTGTGAGTCTAGATTTTCGAATCCGAAGCAATACTGATAGTTAATTGTAACGTTCAGGGACTCGTAATGACGATGGAACTCAAATTGGGTCTAAATGCAATACATCGACCTCCAGCCGACTTGTCTCCAAGGGTCTAATGCTGCCTTGGGCACCTTATGGTCGTTCTCCTGTGGGTCTCGATTTTCGAATCCGACGCATAACTGATGGTTAATTGCAACGTTCAGCGCCTCCTAATGACGATGGAACACTCTAATTGCGTCGAGAATCAATCCATCGTCATTCAGCCGACATGTGTCCAAGGGGATATTGCTGCCTCGGGCACCATATGGTCCGTCTCCTGTGAGTCTAGATTTTCGTATCTGATTCAAAAATGATTGTTAATTGTAACGTTCAGCACCTCCTAATGACGATGGACCACTCAAATTACGTCGAGATTCAATACATCGTCCCCCAGCCGACTTGTCTCCAAGGGTCTATTGCTGCCTCGAGCACCTTATGGTCGTTCTCCTGTGAGTCTAAATTTTCGAATCAGACGCAAAACTTATAGTTAATTGTAACGGTATGGGCCTCAAATTGACGATGGAACACTCAAATTGCTTTGAGATTCAATACATCGTCCTCCAGCCGACTTGCCTCCAAGGGGATATTGCTGCCTCCGGCACCTTATGGTCGTTATCCTCAGAGTCTGGATTTTCGAATCCGGTCCCAAACTGATAGTTAATTGTCACGTTCTGGGTCTCCTTTTGACGATGGAACACTCAAATTGCGTCGCGATTCAATAAATCGTCCTCCAGCCGACTTGTCTCAAAGGGTCTATTGCTGCCCCTCGCACCTTATGGTCGTGCACCTGTGCGTCTAGATTTTCGAATCAGACGCAAAACTGATAGTTAATTGTAACGTTCAGCGCCTCTTAATGACGATGGAACACTCAAATTGCGTCGAGATTCAATACATCGTCCTCCAGGCGACTTGTCTCCAAGGGTCTATTGCTGCCTCGGTCAACTTATGGTCGTTCTCATGTAAGTCTAAATTTTCGAATCAGACGCAAAACTTATAGTTAATTGTAACGTTAAGGGCCTCCTGCTGACGATGGAACACTCAAATTGCGTCGAGATTCAATACATCGTCCTCCAGCCGACTTGCCTCCCCACCTCCGGCACCTTATGGTCGTTCTCCTCAGATTCTAGATTTTCGAATCCGACGAAAAACTTATAGTTAATTGTAACGTTCAGGGACTCCTAATGGCGATGGAACACTCAAACTGCGTCGCGATTCAATACATCGTCCTCTAGCCAACTTGTCTCCAAGGGTCTATTGATGCCTCCGGCACCTTATGGTCGTTCTCCTCAGATTCTAGATTTTCGAATCCGATGAAAAACTTATAGTTAATTGTAACGTTCAGGAACTCCTAATGACGTTGGAACGCTCAAATTGCGAGGAGATTCAATACATCGTCCTTCAGCCAACTTGTCTCCATGGGTTTATTGCTGCCTCGGGCACATTATGGTGGTTCTCCTGTGAGTCTAGATTTTCGTATCCGACGCAAAACTGATAGTTAATTGTAACGTTCAGCGCCTCTTATTGACGATGGAACACTCAAATTGCGTCGAGATTCAATACATCGTCATTCAGCCGACTTATCTCCAAGGGTTTACTGATGCGGGCACCTTACGGTCGTTCTCCTGTGAGTCTAGATTTTAGAATCCGACGCAGAACTGATAGTTAATTGTAACGTTCAGGGCCTCCTAATGCCGATGGAACACTCAAATTACGTCGAGATTCAATACATCGTCCTCCAGGCGACTTGTCTCCAAGGGTCTATTGCTGTCTGGGTCACCTTATGGTCGTCCTCATGTCAGTCTAAATTTTCGAATCAGACGCAAAACTTATAGTTAATTGTAACGTTAAGGGCCTCCTACTGACGATGGAACACTCAAATTGCGTCGAGATTCAATACATCGTCCTCCAGCCGACTTGACTCCAGGGGGACATTTTGTGCCTCCGGCACCTTATGGTCGTTCTCCTCAGAGTCTACATTTTCGAATCCGACGAAAATCTGATTGTTAATTGTCACGTTCTGGGTCTCTTAATGACGATGGAACACTCAAATTGCGTCGCGATTCAATACATCGTCCTCTAGCCGACTTGTCTCCAAGGGTCTATTGCTGCATCCGGCACCTTATGGTCGTTCACCTCAGATTCTAGATTTTCGAATCCGACGAAAAACTTATAGTTAATTGTAACGTTCAGCGACTCCTAATGACGATGGAACACTCATATTGCGTCGAGATTCAATACATCGTCAATCTGCCGACTTATCTCCAAGAGTTTACTGGTGCCTCGGGCACCTTACGGTCGTTCTCCTGTGAGTCTAGATTTTAGAATCCGACGCAGAACTGATAGTTAATTGTAACGTTCAGGGCCTCCTAATGCCGATGGAACAATCAAATTACGTCGAGATTCAATACATCGTCCTGCAGCCTACTAGTCTCCAATGGGATATTGCTGCCTCGGGCACCGTATGGTCCGTCTCCTGTGAGTCTAGATTTTCGTATCCGACGCAAAACTGAAAGTTAATTGTAACGTTCAGCGCCTCTTATTGAAGATGGAACACTCAAATTGCGTCGAGATTCAATACATCGTCCTCCAGGCGACTTGTCTCCAAGGGTCTATTGCTGCCTCGGTCACCTTATGGTCGTTCTCATGTAAGTCTAAATTTTCGAATCAGACGCAAAACTTATAGTTAATTGTAACGTTAAGGGCCTCCTACTGACGATGGAACACTCAAATTGCGTCGAGATTCAATACATCGTCCTCCAGCCGACTTGCCTCCAGGGGGATATTTTGTGCCTCCGGCACCTTATGGTCGTTCTCCTCAGAGTCTGCATTTTCGAATCCGACGAAAATCTGATTGTTAATTGTCACGTTCTGGGTCTCTTAATGATGGAACACTCAAATTGCGTCGAGATTCAATACATCGTCCTCTAGCCGACTTGTCTCCGGCACCTTATGGTCGTTCACCTCAGATTCTAGATTTTCGAAACCGACGAAAAACTTATAGTTAATTGTAACGTTCAGGAACACCTAATGACGTTGGAACGCTCAAATTGCGTCGAAATTCAATACATTGTCCTTCAGTCGACTTATCTTCAAGGCTTTATTGCTCCCTCGGGCACCTTATTGTCGTTCTCCTGTGAGTCTAGATTTTAGAATCCGACGCAGAACTGATAGTTAATTGTAACGTTCAGGGCCTCCTAATGACGATGGAACGCTCAAATTACGTCGAGATTCAATACATCGTCCTCCAGGCGACTTGTCTCCAAGGGTCTATTGCTGCCTCGGTCAACTTATGGTCGTTGTCATGTAAGTCTAAATTTTCGAATCAGACGCAAAACTTATAGTTAATTGTAACGTTAAGGGCCTCCTACTGACGATGGAACACTCAAATTGCGTCGAGATTCAATACATCGTCCTCCAGCCGACTTGCCTCCCCACCTCCGGCACCTTATGGTCGTTCTCCTCAGATTCTAGATTTTCGAATCCGACGAAAAACTTATAGTTAATTGTAACGTTCAGGGACTCCTAATGGCGATGGAACACTCAAACTGCGTCGCGATTCAATACATCGTCCTCTAGCCAACTTGTCTCCAAGGGTCTATTGATGCCTCCGGCACCTTATGGTCGTTCTCCTCAGATTCTAGATTTTCGAATCCGATGAAAAACTTATAGTTAATTGTAACGTTCAGGGACTCCTAATGACGTTGGAACGCTCAAATTGCGAGGAGATTCAATACATCGTCCTTCAGCCGACTTGTCTCCATGGGTTTATTGCTGCCTCGGGCACCTTATGGTGGTTCTCCTGTGAGTCTAGATTTTCGTATCCGACGCAAAACTGATAGTTAATTGTAACGTTCAGCGCCTCTTATTGACGATGGAACACTCAAATTGCGTCGAGATTCAATACATCGTCCTCTAGCCGACTTGTCTCCGGCACCTTATGGTCGTTCACCTCAGATTCTAGATTTTCGAATCCGACGAAAAACTTATAGTTAATTGTAACGTTCAGGAACACCTAATGACGTTGGATCGCTCAAATTGCGTCGAAATTCAATACATTGTCCTTCAGTCGACTTATCTTCAAGGCTTTATTGCTCCTCGGGCACCTTATTGTCGTTCTCCTGTGAGTCTAGATTTTAGAATCCGACGCAGAACTGATAGTTAATTGTAACGTTCAGGGCCTCCTAATGACGATGGAACGCTCAAATTACGTCGAGATTCAATACATCGTCCTCCAGCTGACTTGTCTCCAATGGGGTATTGCTGCCTCGGGCACCATATGGTCCTTCTCCTGTGAGTCTACATTTTCGTATCCGACGCAAAACTGATAGTAAATTGTAACGCTCAGCAACTCCCAATGACGATGGAACACTCAAATTGCGTCGAGATTCAATAAATCGTCCTCCAGCCGACTTGCCTCCAAGGGGTTATTGCTGCCTCCGGCACCTTATGGACGTTCTCCTCAGAGTCTAGATTTTCGAATCCGACCCAAAACTCATAGTTAATTGTAACGTTAAGGTCGTCTTAGCGAAGATGGAACACTCAAATTGCGTTGAGATTCAATACATCGTCCTCCAGCCGACTTCTCTCCAAGGGGATATTGCTGCCTTGGGCACCATATGGTCCTTCTCCTGTGAGTCCAGATTTTCGAATCCGACGCGAAACTGCTAATTAATTGTAACGTTCAGTGCCTCCTAATGACGTTGGAACTCTCAAATTGCGTCGAGATTCAATACATCGACCTTCCGCCGACTTGTCTCCAAGAGTTTATTGCTGCCTCGGGCACCTTTTGGTGGTTCACCTGTGAGTCTAGATTTTCGAATCCGACGCAAAACTGATAGTTAATTGTAACGTTCAGGGACTCCAAATGATGATGGAGAACTCAAATTGCGTCGAGATGCTCCAGCCGACTTGTCTCAAAGGGTCTATTGCTGCCTCGGGCACCTTATGGTCGTTCTCCTCAGAGTCCAGATTTTCGAATCCGACGAAAAACTGATAGTTAACTGTCAAGCTCTGGGTCTCCTAATGACGATGGAACACTCAAATTGCGTCGCGATTCAATACATCGTCCTCTAGCCGACTTGTCTCCAAGGGTCTATTGCTGCCTCCGGCACCTTATGGTCGTTCTCCTCAGATTCTAGATTTTCGAATCCGACGAAAAACGTATAGTTAATTGTAACGTTCAGGGACTCCTAATGACGTTGGAACGCTCAAATTGCGTCGAGATTCAATACATCGTCCTTCAGCCGACTTGTCTCCAAGGGTTTAATGCTGCTTCTGGCACCTTATGGTGGTTCTTTTGTGAGTCTAGATTTTCGAATCCGACGCTAAACTGATAGTTAATTGTAACGTTCAGGGACTCCTAATGACGATGGAACACTCAAATTGCGTTGAGATGCAATATATCGTCCTGCAGCTGACTTGTCTCCAATGGCATATTGCTGCCTCGGGCACCATTTAGTCAGTCTTCTGTGAGTCTAGATTTTAGAATCTGACGCAGAACTGATAGTTAATTGTAACGTTCTTGCCCTCCTAATAACGATGGAGCTCTGAAATTACGTCGTGATTCAATACATCGTCCTGCAGCTGACTTGTCTCCAATGGCTTATTGCTGCCTCGGGCACCATATGGTCCGTCTCCTGTGAGTCTAGATTTTCGTATGCGACGCAAAACTGATAGTTAATTGTAAGTTCAGCGCCTCCTAATGACGATGGAACACTCAAATTGCGTCGAGATTCAATACATCGTCCTCCAGCCGATTTGTCTCCAAGGGTCTATTGCTGCCTCGGGCTCCTTGTGGTCGTTCTCATGTAAGTCTAAATTTTCGAATCAGACGCAAATCTTATAGTTAATTGTAACGTTAAGGGCCCCCTAATGACGCTGGAACACTCAAATTGCGTCGAGATTCAATACATCGTCCTTTAGCCGACTTGCCTCCAATGGGAAATTGCTGCCTCCGGCACCTTATGGTCTTTCTCCTCAGAGTCTAAAATTTCGAATCCGACGCATATCTGATAAATAATTGTAACGTTCAGTGCCTCCTAATGACGATGGAACACTCAAATTACGTCGAGATTCAATACATCGTCCTCCAGCCGACTTATCTACAAACGGATATTGCTGCCTCGGGCAAATTATGATCCGTCTCCTGTGAGTCTAGATTTTCGAATCCGACGCAAAACTGATGGTTAATAATAACGTTAATGGCCTCCTAATGACGATGGAACACTCAAATTGCATCTAGATTCAAGATCATCGACATTCAGCCGACTTGTCTCCAAGGGTCTATTGCTGCCTCGGGCACCTTATGGTCGTTCTCCTCAGAGTCTAGTCTTTCGAATCCGAAGCTAAAGTGATTGTTAATTGTAACGTTCAGGGCTTCCCAATGACGATCGAACACTCAAATTACGTCCAGAATCAATACATCGTCCTCCAGCCGACTAGTCTCCGAGGGTCTATTGCTGCCTCGGGCACCTTATGGTCGTTCTCCTGTGAGTCTAGATTTTCGTATCCGACGCAAAACTGATAGTTAATTGTAACGTCAGGGACTCCTAATGACGATGGAACACTCAAATTGCGTCGAGATGCAATATTTCGACCTCCAGCCGACATGTCTCTAAGGGTCTATTGCTGCCTAGGGCACCTTATGGTCGTTCTCCTGTGAGTCTAGATTTTCGAATCCAACGCATAGCTGATAGTTAATTGTAGCGATCAGCGCCTCCTAATGACGATGGAACACTCAAATTGCATCGAGATTCAATACATCGTCATTCAGCCGACTTGTCTCCAAGGGTCTATTCCTGCCTCTGGCACCCTATGGTCGTTCTCCTGTGAGTCTAGATTTTAGAATCCGACGCAAAACTGATAGTTAATTTAACGTTCAGGGCCTCCTAATGACGATGGAGCACTCTAATTACGTCGAGATTCAATACATCGTCCTCCAGCCGACTTGTCTAGAAGGGGTATTGCTGCCTCGGGCACCATATGGTCCGTCTCCTGTGAGTCTAGATTTTCGTATCCGACGCAAAACTGATAGTTAATTGTAACGTTAACGCCTCCTAATGACGATGGACCACTCAAATTGCGTCCAGATTCAATACATCGTCCCCCAGCCGACTCGTCTCCAAGGGTCTATTGCTGCCTCGAGCACTTTATGGTCGTTATCCAGTGAGTCTAAATTTTCGAATCAGACGCAAAACTTATAGTTAATTGTAACGGTAAGGGCCTCCTAGTGACGATGGAACTCAAATTGCGTTGAGATTCAATAAATCGTCCTCCAGCCGACTTGCCTCCAAGGGGATACTCCTGCCTCCGGCACTTTATGGTCGTTCTCCTCAGAGTCTAGATTTTCGAATCCGACCCAAAACTGATAGTTAATTGTAACGTTAAGGTCGTCCTAACGCAGATGGAACACTCAAATTGCGTCGAGATTCAATACATCAATCTTCCGCCGTCTTGTCTCCAAGTGTTTATTGCTGCCTCGGGCACCTTATGGTAGATCTCCTGTGAGTCTAGATTTTCGAATCCGACGCAAAACTGATAGTTAACTGTCACGCTCTGCGTCTCCTAATGACGATGGAACACTCAAATTGCGTCGCGATTCAATAAATCTTCCCCCAGACGACTTGTCTCCAAGGGTCTATTGCGGCCTCGGGCACCTTATCGTCGTTCTCCTGTGAGTCTAGATTTTAGAATCCGACGCAAAACTGATAGCTAATTTTAACGTTCAGGGCTTCCTGATGACGATGGAACACTCAAATTACGACGAGATTCAATACATCGTCCTCCAGCCGACCTGCCTCCAAGGGGTCATTGCTGCCTCGGGCACCATATGGTCCGTCTCCTGTGAGTCTAGATTTTCGTTTCCGAAACATAACTGATAGTTAATTGTAACGTCCAGCGCCTCCTAATGACGATGGAACACTCAAATTGCGTCGAGATTCAATACATCGTCCTCCAGCCGACTTGCCTCCAAGGGGATATTGCTGCCTCGGGCACCTTATGGTCGTTCTCCTCTGAGTCTAGATTTTCGAATCCGACGAAAATCTGATAGTTAATTGTCATGTTCTGTATCTCCTAATGACGATGGAACCCTCAAATTGCGTCGCGATTCAATACATCGTCCTCCAGCCGAATTGTCTCCAAGGGTCTATTGCTGCCTCTGGCACCTTATGGTAGTTCTCTTGTCAGTCTAGATTTTAGAATCCGAGTCAAAACTGATAGTTAAGTGTAAGATTCAGGGCCTCCTAATGACGATGGAGCACTCAAATTACGTCGAGATTCAATACATCGTCCTGCAGCCGACCTGTTTCCAAGGGTCTATTGCTGCCTCGGGTACCTTATGGTCGTTCTCCTGTGAGTCTACATTTTCGACTCAGACGCAAAACTTATAGTTAATTGTAATGTTAAGGGCCTCCAAATGACGATGGAATACTCAAATTGCGTCGAGATTCAATACATCGTCCTCCAGCCGACTTGTCTCCAAGGGGATATTACTGCCTTGAGCACCTTATGGTCCGTCTCCTGTGAGTCGAAATTTTGGAATCCGACGGGATACTAATACATCATCCTCCAGCCGACTTGTCTCCAAGGGGATATTGCTGCCTTGAGCACCTTATGGTCCGTCTCCTGTGAGTCTAGATTTTGGAATCCGACGCGATACTGCTAGTTATTTGTAACGTCCTAATAACGTTGGAACACTCAAATTGCGAGATCCAATACATCATCCTCCAGCCGTCTTGTCTCCAAGGGGATATTGCTGCCTTGAGCACCTTATGGTCCGTCTCCTGTGAGTCTAGATTTTCGAATCCGACGCGATACTGCTAGTTATTTGTAACGTCCTAATGAGGTTACAACACTAAAATTGCGTCGAGATTCATTACACCGTCCTTTAGCCGACTTGTCTCCAAGAGTCTATTGCTGCCTCGGGCACCTTATGGTGGTTCTCCTGTGAGTCTAGATTTTCGAATCCGAAGCAATACTGATAGTTAATTGTAACGTTCAGGGACTCGTAATGACGATGGAACTCAAATTGGGTCTAAATGCAATACATCGACCTCCAGCCGACTTGTCTCCAAGGGTCTAATGCTGCCTTGGGCACCTTATGGTCGTTCTCCTGTGGGTCTCGATTTTCGAATCCGACGCATAACTGATGGTTAATTGCAACGTTCAGCGCCTCCTAATGACGATGGAACACTCTAATTGCGTCGAGAATCAATCCATCGTCATTCAGCCGACATGTGTCCAAGGGGATATTGCTGCCTCGGGCACCATATGGTCCGTCTCCTGTGAGTCTAGATTTTCGTATCTGATTCAAAAATGATTGTTAATTGTAACGTTCAGCACCTCCTAATGACGATGGACCACTCAAATTACGTCGAGATTCAATACATCGTCCCCCAGCCGACTTGTCTCCAAGGGTCTATTGCTGCCTCGAGCACCTTATGGTCGTTCTCCTGTGAGTCTAAATTTTCGAATCAGACGCAAAACTTATAGTTAATTGTAACGGTATGGGCCTCAAATTGACGATGGAACACTCAAATTGCTTTGAGATTCAATACATCGTCCTCCAGCCGACTTGCCTCCAAGGGGATATTGCTGCCTCCGGCACCTTATGGTCGTTATCCTCAGAGTCTGGATTTTCGAATCCGGTCCCAAACTGATAGTTAATTGTCACGTTCTGGGTCTCCTTTTGACGATGGAACACTCAAATTGCGTCGCGATTCAATAAATCGTCCTCCAGCCGACTTGTCTCAAAGGGTCTATTGCTGCCCCTCGCACCTTATGGTCGTGCACCTGTGCGTCTAGATTTTCGAATCAGACGCAAAACTGATAGTTAATTGTAACGTTCAGCGCCTCTTAATGACGATGGAACACTCAAATTGCGTCGAGATTCAATACATCGTCCTCCAGGCGACTTGTCTCCAAGGGTCTATTGCTGCCTCGGTCAACTTATGGTCGTTCTCATGTAAGTCTAAATTTTCGAATCAGACGCAAAACTTATAGTTAATTGTAACGTTAAGGGCCTCCTGCTGACGATGGAACACTCAAATTGCGTCGAGATTCAATACATCGTCCTCCAGCCGACTTGCCTCCCCACCTCCGGCACCTTATGGTCGTTCTCCTCAGATTCTAGATTTTCGAATCCGACGAAAAACTTATAGTTAATTGTAACGTTCAGGGACTCCTAATGGCGATGGAACACTCAAACTGCGTCGCGATTCAATACATCGTCCTCTAGCCAACTTGTCTCCAAGGGTCTATTGATGCCTCCGGCACCTTATGGTCGTTCTCCTCAGATTCTAGATTTTCGAATCCGATGAAAAACTTATAGTTAATTGTAACGTTCAGGAACTCCTAATGACGTTGGAACGCTCAAATTGCGAGGAGATTCAATACATCGTCCTTCAGCCAACTTGTCTCCATGGGTTTATTGCTGCCTCGGGCACCTTATGGTGGTTCTCCTGTGAGTCTAGATTTTCGTATCCGACGCAAAACTGATAGTTAATTGTAACGTTCAGCGCCTCTTATTGACGATGGAACACTCAAATTGCGTCGAGATTCAATACATCGTCATTCAGCCGACTTATCTCCAAGGGTTTACTGATGCGGGCACCTTACGGTCGTTCTCCTGTGAGTCTAGATTTTAGAATCCGACGCAGAACTGATAGTTAATTGTAACGTTCAGGGCCTCCTAATGCCGATGGAACACTCAAATTACGTCGAGATTCAATACATCGTCCTCCAGGCGACTTGTCTCCAAGGGTCTATTGCTGTCTGGGTCACCTTATGGTCGTCCTCATGTCAGTCTAAATTTTCGAATCAGACGCAAAACTTATAGTTAATTGTAACGTTAAGGGCCTCCTACTGACGATGGAACACTCAAATTGCGTCGAGATTCAATACATCGTCCTCCAGCCGACTTGCCTCCAGGGGGATATTTTGTGCCTCCGGCACCTTATGGTCGTTCTCCTCAGAGTCTACATTTTCGAATCCGACGAAAATCTGATTGTTAATTGTCACGTTCTGGGTCTCTTAATGACGATGGAACACTCAAATTGCGTCGCGATTCAATACATCGTCCTCTAGCCGACTTGTCTCCAAGGGTCTATTGCTGCATCCGGCACCTTATGGTCGTTCACCTCAGATTCTAGATTTTCGAATCCGACGAAAAACTTATAGTTAATTGTAACGTTCAGCGACTCCTAATGACGATGGAACACTCATATTGCGTCGAGATTCAATACATCGTCAATCTGCCGACTTATCTCCAAGAGTTTACTGGTGCCTCGGGCACCTTACGGTCGTTCTCCTGTGAGTCTAGATTTTAGAATCCGACGCAGAACTGATAGTTAATTGTAACGTTCAGGGCCTCCTAATGCCGATGGAACAATCAAATTACGTCGAGATTCAATACATCGTCCTGCAGCCTACTAGTCTCCAATGGGATATTGCTGCCTCGGGCACCGTATGGTCCGTCTCCTGTGAGTCTAGATTTTCGTATCCGACGCAAAACTGAAAGTTAATTGTAACGTTCAGCGCCTCTTATTGAAGATGGAACACTCAAATTGCGTCGAGATTCAATACATCGTCCTCCAGGCGACTTGTCTCCAAGGGTCTATTGCTGCCTCGGTCACCTTATGGTCGTTCTCATGTAAGTCTAAATTTTCGAATCAGACGCAAAACTTATAGTTAATTGTAACGTTAAGGGCCTCCTACTGACGATGGAACACTCAAATTGCGTCGAGATTCAATACATCGTCCTCCAGCCGACTTGCCTCCAGGGGGATATTTTGTGCCTCCGGCACCTTATGGTCGTTCTCCTCAGAGTCTGCATTTTCGAATCCGACGAAAATCTGATTGTTAATTGTCACGTTCTGGGTCTCTTAATGATGGAACACTCAAATTGCGTCGAGATTCAATACATCGTCCTCTAGCCGACTTGTCTCCGGCACCTTATGGTCGTTCACCTCAGATTCTAGATTTTCGAAACCGACGAAAAACTTATAGTTAATTGTAACGTTCAGGAACACCTAATGACGTTGGAACGCTCAAATTGCGTCGAAATTCAATACATTGTCCTTCAGTCGACTTATCTTCAAGGCTTTATTGCTCCCTCGGGCACCTTATTGTCGTTCTCCTGTGAGTCTAGATTTTAGAATCCGACGCAGAACTGATAGTTAATTGTAACGTTCAGGGCCTCCTAATGACGATGGAACGCTCAAATTACGTCGAGATTCAATACATCGTCCTCCAGGCGACTTGTCTCCAAGGGTCTATTGCTGCCTCGGTCAACTTATGGTCGTTGTCATGTAAGTCTAAATTTTCGAATCAGACGCAAAACTTATAGTTAATTGTAACGTTAAGGGCCTCCTACTGACGATGGAACACTCAAATTGCGTCGAGATTCAATACATCGTCCTCCAGCCGACTTGCCTCCCCACCTCCGGCACCTTATGGTCGTTCTCCTCAGATTCTAGATTTTCGAATCCGACGAAAAACTTATAGTTAATTGTAACGTTCAGGGACTCCTAATGGCGATGGAACACTCAAACTGCGTCGCGATTCAATACATCGTCCTCTAGCCAACTTGTCTCCAAGGGTCTATTGATGCCTCCGGCACCTTATGGTCGTTCTCCTCAGATTCTAGATTTTCGAATCCGATGAAAAACTTATAGTTAATTGTAACGTTCAGGGACTCCTAATGACGTTGGAACGCTCAAATTGCGAGGAGATTCAATACATCGTCCTTCAGCCGACTTGTCTTCATGGGTTTATTGCTGCCTCGGGCACCTTATGGTGGTTCTCCTGTGAGTCTAGATTTTCGTATCCGACGCAAAACTGATAGTTAATTGTAACGTTCAGCGCCTCTTATTGACGATGGAACACTCAAATTGCGTCGAGATTCAATACATCGTCATTCAGCCGACTTATCTCCAAGGGTTTACTGCTGCGGGCACCTTACGGTCGTTCTCCTGTGAGTCTAGATTTTAGAATCCGACGCAGAACTGATAGTTAATTGTAACGTTCAGGGCCTCCTAATGCCGATGGAACACTCAAATTACGTCGAGATTAAATACATCGTCCTGCAGCCTACTAGTCTCCAATGGGATATTGCTGCCTCGGGCACCGTATGGTCCGTCTCCTGTGAGTCTACATTTTCGTATCCGACGCAAAACTGATAGTCAATTGTAACGTTCAGCGCCTCTTATTGAAGATGGAACACTCAGATTGCGTCGAGATTCAATACATCGTCCTCCAGGCGACTTGTCTCCAAGGGTCTATTGCTGCCTCGGTCACCTTATGGTCGTTCTCATGTAAGTCTAAATTTTCGAATCAGACGCAAAACTTATAGTTAATTGTAACGTTAAGGGCCTCCTACTGACGATGGAACACTCAAATTGCGTCGAGATTCAATACATCGTCCTCCAGCCGACTTGCCTCCAGGGGGATATTTTGTGCCTCCGGCACCTTATGGTCGTTCTCCTCAGAGTCTACATATTCGAATCCGACGAAAATCTGATTGTTAATTGTCACGTTCTGGGTCTCTTAATGATGGAACACTCAAATTGCGTCGAGATTCAATACATCGTCCTCTAGCCGACTTGTCTCCGGCACCTTATGGTCGTTCACCTCAGATTCTAGATTTTCGAATCCGACGAAAAACTTAAAGTTAATTGTAACGTTCAGGAACACCTAATGACGTTGGATCGCTCAAATTGCGTCGAAATTCAATACATTGTCCTTCAGTCGACTTATCTTCAAGGCTTTATTGCTCCTCGGGCACCTTATTGTCGTTCTCCTGTGAGTCTAGATTTTAGAATCCGACGCAGAACTGATAGTTAATTGTAACGTTCAGGGCCTCCTAATGACGATGGAACGCTCAAATTACGTCGAGATTCAATACATCGTCCTCCAGCTGACTTGTCTCCAATGGGGTATTGCTGCCTCGGGCACCATATGGTCCTTCTCCTGTGAGTCTACATTTTCGTATCCGACGCAAAACTGATAGTAAATTGTAACGCTCAGCAACTCCCAATGACGATGGAACACTCAAATTGCGTCGAGATTCAATAAATCGTCCTCCAGCCGACTTGCCTCCAAGGGGTTATTGCTGCCTCCGGCACCTTATGGTCGTTCTCCTCAATGTCTAGATTTTCGAATCCGACCCAAAACTCATAGTTAATTGTAACGTTAAGGTCGTCTTAGCGAAGATGGAACACTCAAATTGCGTTGAGATTCAATACATCGTCCTCCAGCCGACTTCTCTCCAAGGGGATATTGCTGCCTTGGGCACCATATGGTCCTTCTCCTGTGAGTCCAGATTTTCGAATCCGACGCGAAACTGCTAATTAATTGTAACGTTCAGTGCCTCCTAATGACGTTGGAACTCTCAAATTGCGTCGAGATTCAATACATCGACCTTCCGCCGACTTGTCTCCAAGAGTTTATTGCTGCCTCGGGCACCTTTTGGTGGTTCACCTGTGAGTCTAGATTTTCGAATCCGACGCAAAACTGATAGTTAATTGTAACGTTCAGGGACTCCAAATGATGATGGAGAACTCAAATTGCGTCAAGATGTTCCAGCCGACTTGTCTCAAAGGGTTTATTGCTGCCTCGGGCACCTTATGGTCGTTCTCCTCAGAGTCCAGATTTTCGAATCCGACGAAAAACTGATAGTTAACTGTCAAGCTCTGGGTCTCCTAATGACGATGGAACACTCAAATTGCGTCGCGATTCAATAAATCTTCCTCCAGCCGACTTGTCTCCAACTGTCTATTGCTGCCTCGGGCACCTTAAGACCGTTCTCCAGTGAGTCTAAATTTTCGAATCAGACGCAAAACTTATAGTTAATTGTAATCTTAAGGGCCTCCAAATGACGATTGAATACTCAAATTGCGTCGAGATTCAATACATCGTCCTCCAGCCGACTTGTCTCCAAGGGGATATTATTGCCTTGAGCACCTTATGGTCCGTCTCCTGTGAGTCTAGATTTTCGAATCCGACGCGATACTGCTAGTTATTTGTAACGTCCTAATGACGTTGGAACACTCAAATTGCGAGATCCAATACATCATCCTCCAGCCGACTTGTCTCCAAGGGGATATTGCTGCCTTGAGCAACTTATGGTCCGTCTCCTGTGAGTCTAGATTTTCGAATTCGACGCGATACTGCTTGTTATTTGTAACGTCCTAATGAGGTTGGAACACTCAAATTGCGTCGAGATTCATTACACCGTCCTTCAGCCGACTTGTCTCCAAGAGTCTATTGCTGCCTCGGGCACCTTATGGTGGTTCTCCTGTGAGTCTAGATTTTCGAATCCGAAGCAAAACTGATAGTAATTTGTAACGTCAGGGTCTCCTAATGACGATGGAACACTCAAATTGCGTCGCGATTCAATACATCGTCCTCCAGCCGACTTGTCTCCAAGGGTCTATTGCTGCCTTGAGCACCAAATTGCGACGCGATTCATTACACCGTCCTTCAGCCAACTTGTCTCCAAGAGTCTATTGCTGCCTCGGGCACCTTATGGTGGTTCTCCTGTGAGTCTAGAATTTCGAATCCGAAGCAAAACCGATAGTTAATTGAAAAGTTCAGGGACGCCTAATGACGATGGAACACTCAAATTGGGTCGAGATGCAATATATCGACCTCCAGCCGACTTGTCTATAAGGGTCTATTGCTGCCTCGGGCACCTTATGGTCGTTCTCCTGTGAGTCTAGACTGTCGTATCCGACGCATAACTGATAGTTAATTGTAACGTTCATGGCCTCCTATTGACGTTGGAACACTCAAATTGCGTCGAGATTCATTACATTGTAATTCAGCCGACTTGTCTCCATTGCTGCCTCGGGCACCTTATGGTCGTTCTTTTGTGAGTCTAGATTTTAGAATCAGACGCAAAACCGATAGTTATTTGTAACGTTCAGGGCCTCCTTATCACGATGGAAGACTCAAATTACGTCGAGATTCAATACATCGTCATTCGGCCGACTTGTCTCCAATGCTGCCTCGGGCACCTTATGGGCGTTCTCTTGTGAGTCTAGATTTTAGAATCCGACGCAAAAGTGATAGTTCATTGTAACGTTCAGGGCCTCCTAATGACGATGGAACACTGAAATTACGTCGACATTCAATAGATCGTCCTCCAGCCGTCTTGTCTCCAAGAGGATATTGTTGCCTCGGGCACCATATGCTCCGTCTCCTGTGAGTCTAGATTTTCGTATCCGACGCAAAACTGTTTGTCAATTGTAACGTTCAGCGCCTCCTAATGACGCTGTAACACTGATATTACGTCGAGATTCAATACATCGTCATTCAGCCGACTTATCTTCATTGCAGCCTCGGGCACCTTATGGTCCTTCACTTGTGAGTCTAGATTTTAGAATCCAACGCAAGACTGATAGTTAAAAGTAACGTTCAACGCCTCCTACTGACGATGGAACACTCAAATTGCCTCGAGATTTGACTCCAAGGGTCTATTGCTGCCTCGGGCACCTTATGGTCGTTCTCCTGTGAGTCTAGATTTTCGAATCCCTCGCATAACTGATAGTTAATTGTAACGTTCAACGCCTTATAAAGACGATGTAACAATCAAATTGCGTCGAGATTCAAAACATCGTCCTCCAGCCGACTAGTCTCCAAGGGTCTATTGCTGCCTCGGGCAGCTTATGGTCGTTCTCCTGTGAGTCTAGATTTTCGAATCCGACGCATAACTGATAGTTAATTGTAACGTTCGGCGCCTCCTAATGACGATGGAACACTCAAATTGCGTCGAGATTCAATACATCGTCCTCCAGCCGACTTGTCTCCAAGGGTCTATTGCTGCATCGGGCACCTTATGTTCTTTCTCCTGTGAGTCTAAATTTTTGAATCAGGCGCAAAACTTATAGTTAATTGTAACGTTAATGGCCTCCTAATGACGATGGAATACACAAATTGCGTGGAGATTCAATACATCATCCTCCAGCCGACATGCCTCCAAGGGGATATTTCTGCCTCGGGCACCTTATGGTCGTTCTCCTCCGAGTCTAGATTTTCGAATCGGACGCCAAACTGATAGTAATTTGATACGTTCAGTGCCTCCTAATGACGTTGGAATACTCAAACTGCGTCGAGATTCAATACATAGTCATTCAGCCGACTTGTCTCCATTGCTGCCTCGGGCACCTTATGGTCGTTCTCCTCGGAGTCTAGATTTTAGAATCCGACGCAAAACCGATAGTTAATTGTAACGTTCAGGGCCTCATTATGACGATGGAACACCCAATTACGTCGAGATTCAATACATCGTCCTCCAGCCGACTTGTCTCCAAGGAGATATTGCTGCAACGGGCGGTCCGTCTCCTGTGAGTCTAGATTTTCGAATCCGACGCAAAACTGATAGTTAATTGTGACATTAAGGGCCTCCTAATGACGATGGAACACTCAAATTGCGTCGAGACTAAATACATCGTAATTCAGCCGACTTGTCTCCAAGGGTCTATGTTCGTGCTCATGTGCGTCTATATTTTCAAATCCGACGCAAAACTGATAGTTAATTGTAACAATAATGGCATCATAATAAAAATGGAACACTCAAATTGCGTCGAGATTCAATACATTGTCCTCCAGCCGACTTGTCTCCAAGGGGATATTGCTGCCTTGGGCACCATATGGCCGTCTCCGGTGAGTCTAGATTTTCGTATCCGACGCGAAACTGCTAGTTGATTGTAACGTTCAGGGCCGCCTATTGACGATGGAACACCCAAATTGCGTCGAGATTCAATACATCTTCGTTCAGCCGATTTGTCTCCAAGAGTCTATTGCTGCCTCGGGCACCTTATGGTGGTTCTCTTGTGAGTCTAGATTTTCGAATCCGACACAAAGCTGATAGTTAATTGTAACGTTCATCTCCTAATAATGAAGATGGAACACTCAAATTGCGTCGAGATGCAATACATCGACCTCCAGCCGACTAGTCTCCAAGGGTCTATTGCTGCCTCGTTCACCTAATGGTCGTTCTCCTGTGAGTCTATATTTTCGAATCCGACGCATAACTGATAGTTAATTGTAACGCTCAGCGCCTCATAATGACGATGGAACACTCAAGTTGCGTCGCGATTCAATACATCGTCCTCCAGCCGACTTGTCTCCAAGGGTCTATTGCTGCCTCTGGCACCTTATGGTCGTTCTCCTGTGAGTCTTAATTTTCGACTCAGACGCAAAACTTATAGTTAATTGTAATCTTAAGGGCCTCCAAATGACGATGGAATACTCAAATTGCGTCGAGATTCAATACATCGTCCTCCAGCCGACTTGTCTCCAAGGGGATATTACTGCCTTGAGCACCTTATGGTCCGTCTCCTGTGAGTCTAGATTTTCGAATCCGACGCGATACTGCTAGTTATTTGTAACGTCCTAATGACGTTGGAACACTCAAATTGCGAGATCCAATACATCATCCTCCAGCCGACTTGTCTCCAAGGGTCTATTGCTTCCTCGGGCACCTTATGGTCGTTCTCCTGTGAGTCTAGATTTTAGAATCCGACGCAAAACTGATAGTTAATCTAACGTTCAGCGCTTCCTAATGACGATGGAACACTCAAATTAAGTCGAGATTCAGCCGACTTGCCTCCAAGGGGATATTGCTGCCTCCGGCACCTTATGGTCGTTCTCCTCAGAGTCTAGATTTTCGAATCCGACCCAAAACTGATAGATAATTGTAACGTTAAGGTCGTCTTAACGAAGATGGAACACTCAAATTGCGTTGAGATTCAATACAACTTCCTCCAGCCGACTTGTCTCCAAGGGGATATTGCTGCCTCGGGCACCTTATGGTCGTTCTCCTCAGAGTCCAGATTTTCGAATCCGACGCAAAACTGATAGTTAACTGTCACGCTCTGGGTCTCCTAATGACGATGGAACACTCAAATTGCGTCGCGATTCAATAAATCTTCCTCCAGCCGACTTGTCTCCAACTGTGTATTGCTGCCTCGGGCACCTTAAGGTCGTTCTCCAGTGCGCCTAAATTTTCGAATCAGACGCAAAACTTATAGTTAATTGTAATCTTAAAGCCCTCCAAATGACGATGGAATACTCAAATTGCGTCGAGATTCAATACATCGTCCTCCAGCCGACTTGTCTCCAAGGGGATATTACTGCCTTGAGCACCTTATGGTCCGTCTCCTGTGAGTCTAGATTTTCGAATCCGACGTGATACTGCTTGTTATTTGTAACGTCCTAATGAGGTTGGAACACTCAAATTGCGTCGAGATTCATTACACCGTCCTTCAGCCGACTTGTCTCCAAGAGTCTATTGCTGCCTCGGGCACCTTATGGTGGTTCTCCTGTGAGTCTAGATTTTCGAATCCGAAGCAAAACTGATAGTTAATTGTAACGTTCAGGGACTCGTAATGACGATGGAACACTCAAATTGGGTCGAAATGCAATACATCGACCTCCAGCCGACTTGTCTCCAAGGGTCTAATGCTGCCTAGGTCGTTCTCCTGTGGGTCTCGATTTTCGAATCCGACGCATAACTGATGGTTAATTGTAACGTTCAGGGCTTCCTAATGACGATGGAACACTCTAATTACGTCCAGAATCAATACATCGTCTTCCAGCCGACTAGTCTCCAATGGGATATTGCTGCCTCGGGCACCATATGGTCCGTCTCCTGTGAGTCTAGATTTTCGAATCCAACGCATAGCTGATAGTTAATTGTAGCGATCAGCGCCTCCTAATGACGATGGGACACTCGAATTGCGTCGAGATTCAATATATCGTCATTCAGCCTACTTGTCTCCAAGGGTCTATTGCTGCCTCTGGCACCTTATGGTCGTTCTCCTGTGAGTCTAGATTTTAGAATCCGACGAAAAACTGATAGTTAATTTAACGTTCAGGGCTTCCTAATGACGATGGAACACTCAAATTACGTCGAGATTCAGTCGACTTGTCTCCAAGGGGTATTGCTGCCTCGGGCACCATATGGGCCGTCTCCTGTGAGTCTAGATTTTCGTATCCGACGCAAAACTGATAGTTAATTGTAACGTCAACGCCTCCTAATGACGATGGACCACTCAAATTGCCTCGAGATTCAATACATCGTCCCCCAGCCGACTTGTCTCCAAGGGTCTATTGCTGCCTCGAGCACTTTATGGTCGTTCTCCTGTGAGTCTAAATTTTCGAATCAGACGCAAAACTTATAGTTAATTGTAACGGTAAGGGCCTCTTAATGACGATGGAACACTCAAATTGCGTTGAGATTCAATAATTCGTCCCCCAGCCGACTTGCCTCCAAGGGGATATTGCTGCCTCCGGCACCTTATGGTCGTTCTCCTCAGAGTCTAGATTTTCGAATCCGACCCAAAACTGATAGTTAATTGTAACGTTAAGGTCGTCTTAACGAAGATGGAACACTCAAATTGCGTTGAGATTCAATACATCGTCCTCCAGCCAACTTGTCTCCAAGGGGATATTGCTGCCTTGGGCACCATATAGTCCGTCTCCTGTGAGTCCAGATTTTCGGATCCGACGCGAAACTGCTAATTAATTGTAACGTTCAGTGCCCCCTAATGACGTTGGAACTCTCAAATTGCGTCGAGATTCAATACATCGACCTTCCGCCGACTTGTCTCCAAGAGTTTATTGCTGCCTCGGGCACCTTTTGGTGGTTCACCTGTGAGTATAGATTTTCGAATCCGACCCAAAACTGATAGTTAATTGTAACGTTAAGGTCGTCTTAACGAAGATGGAACACTCAAATTGCGTTGAGATTCAATACATCGTCCACCAGCCAACTTGTCTCCAAGGGGATATTGCTGCCTTGGGCACCATATAGTCCGTCTCCTGTGAGTCCAGATTTTCGGATCCGACGCGAAACTGTTAATTAATTGTAACGTTCAGTGCCTCCGAATGACGTTGGAACTCTCAAATTGCGTCGAGATTCAATACATCGACCTTCCGCCGACTTGTCTCCAAGAGTTTATTGCTGCCTCGGGCACCTTTTGGTGGTTCACCTGTGAGTATAGATTTTCGAATCCGACGCAAAACTGATAGTTAATTGTAACGTTCAGGGACTCCAAATGATGATGGAGCACTCAAATTGCGTCGAGATGCAATATATCGACCTCCAGCCGACTTGTCTCCAAGGGTCTATTGCTGCCTCGGGCACCTTATGGTCGTTCTCCTCAGATTCCAGATTTTCGAATCCGACGCAAAACTGTTAGTTTACTGTCACGCTCTGGGTCTCCTAATGACGATGGAACACTCAAATTGCGTCGCGATTCAATATTTCGTTCTCCAGCCGACTTGCCTCCAAGGGGATATTGCTCCTTCGGTCACCTTATGGTCGTTCTCCTCTGAGTCTAGAATTTCGAATCCGACGAAAAACTGATAGTTAATTGTCACGTTCTGGGTCTCCTAATGACGATGGAACCCTCAAATTGCGTCGCGATTCAATACATCGTCCTCCAGCCGACTTGTCTCCAAGGGTCTATTGCTGAATCTGGCACCTTACGGTCGTTCTCCTGTGAGTCTTAAATTTCGACTTAGACGCAAAACTTATAGTTAATTGTAATCTTAAGGGCCTCCAAATGACGATGGAATACTCAAATTGCGTCGAGATTCAATACATCGTCCTCCAGCCGACTTGTCTCCAAGGGGATATTACTGCGATGAGCACCTTATGGTCCGTCTCCTGTGAGTCTAGATTTTCGAATCCGACGCGATACTGCTAGTTATTAGTAACGTCCTAATGACGTTGGAACACTCAAATTACGAGATCCAATACATCATCCTCCAGCCGACTTGTCTCCAAGGGGATATTGCTGCCTTGAGCAACTTATGGTCCGTCTCCTGTGAGTCTAGATTTACGAATCCGACGCGATACTGCTAGTTATTTGTAACGTCCTAATGACATGGAACACTCAAATTGCGAGATCCAATACATCATCCTCCAGCCGACTTGTCTCCAAGGGGATATTGCTGCCTTGAGCAACTTATGGTCCGTCTCCTGTGAGTCTAGATTTTCGAATCCGAAGAAAAACTGATAGTTAATTGTAACGTTCAGGGACTCGTAATGACGATGGAACACTCAAATTGGGTCGAAATGCAATACATCGACCTCCAGCCGACTTGTCTCCAAGGGTCTATTGCTGCCTTGGGCACCTTATGGTCGTTCTCCTGTGGGTCTCGATTTTCGAATCCGACGCATAACTGATGGTTAATTGTAACGTTCAGCGCCTCCTAATGACGATGGAACACTCTAATTGCGTCGAGAATCAATACATCGTCATTCAGCCGAGTTGTCTCCATTGCTGCCTCGGGCACCCTATGGTCGTTCTCCTGTGAGTCTAGATTTTAGAATCCGACGCAAAACTGATAGTTCATTGTAAAGTTCAGGACCTCCTAATGACGATGGAACACTCAAATTAATTCGAGTTTAAATACATCGTCCTCCAGCCGACTTGTGGCCAAAGGGATATTGCTGCCTCGGGCACCATATGGTCCGTCTCCTGTGAGTCTAGATTTTCGTATCTGACTCAAAAATGATTGTTAATTGTAACGTTCACCGCCTCCTAATGACGATGGAACACTCAAATTGCGTCGAGATTCAATACAACGTCCTCCAGCCGATTTGTCTACAAGGGGATATTGCTGTGTCGGGCAACTTATAATCCGTCTCCTGTCAGTCTAGATTATCGAGTCCGACGCAAAACTGATGGTTAATCGTAACGTTTAAGGCCTCCTAATGACGATGGAACTCTCAAATTGCGTCGAAATTCAATACATCGTCCTCCAGTCGACTTGGCTCCAACGGTCTATTGCTGCCTCGGGCACCTTATGGTCGTTCTCCTGTGACTCTAGATTTTCGAATCCGACGCATAACTGATAGTTAATTGTAACGTTCAACGCCTCCTAAAAACGCTGTAACACTCATTTTTCGTCGAGATTCAATACATCGTCATTCAGCCGACTTCTCTCCAAGGGTCTATTGCTGCCTCGGGCACCTTATGGTATTTCTCCTGTGATTCTAGATTTTAAAATCCCACGCAAAACTGATAGTTAATTGTAACGTTCAGCGCCTCCTAATGACGATGGAACACTCAAATTGCGTCGAGATTTAATACATCGTCCTCCAGCCGACTTGTCTCCAAGGGTCTATTGCTGCCTCGGGCACCTTATGGTCGTTCTCCTGTGAGTCTAGATTCTCGAATCCGACGCAAAATTGATAGTAATTTGTAACGTCAGGGTCTCCTAATGACGATGGAACACTCAAATTGCGTCGCGATTCAATACATCGTCCTCCAGCAGACTTGTCTCCAAGGGTCTA